>NC_088857.1:21672259-21749759 GCF_963853765.1 Magallana gigas | reverse complement strand
TCCTATTTCAGTACCAGCTGCACATTGTCCGACTACAATAGTCATGTAAACACTCATAGATATATATTTACATCTACCAAGTATTATTTCCTCTATTTCTTACGAAAACTTTAAGTTAATTCATAGCTGTATAGAAACAGCCAGACTGAAATCCACACGCCCCATTTATCGATTGGTCGACACGCCCTGTTAATTGATTGGACGAAACCTACAGCGACCTATAAAAATCACGGACTCCACGAAATATTCATGATGATATCAGACTCAAAGTCTCACAGGAGCCGATTTGGCTGTTTCTTTTAGCTAACGTACTTATGTACATTAACAGTAATTTAGTGAATTTTACTAACTTTTCATAATCAGTTTATTAATTAGTTAAAGAAAGATGTTAATATAATTAAACAATAAAATGCTTTCTTTGATGATTCATGCGGGTTATGAAGGTAGCGATCATTAAAATTATGTGCGTGATGGGTTTTCATACGTACTCGCAGGGGTTTCGGGTCACGTGGTCAGGTAATATAAATAGTAGGACCATGCGGTGGCGTGGCACTCTAAGCTCGCTCGCTAGTAGTAGTAGTTAAAATGGCTGCAGATTATATGGAAAGTGTTGATTTTTGGCTGACAGATGGTTGTTTTATATCTGTTTTTGTGTATAAATAAAATAACGCTAGCGAGCAGCGTACCTATGTAGTACTTGTTGGTTTTATTCATTTAGCACTTTATTATTTTATATTCGGAAGAACGTAGTGAGGGAGAATATAATTGCAGAAAAAATTTACATAGTCCGCTAACGCGGGTTATGTATTTTTTCTGCAAAGACGCTACCTTCATATCCCGAATGAATCACCAAAGAAAGCATTTCATTGTTTAAATGACATAATTGTGAACATAACTAAGTTGCATGTCGACATAAATAAGTAGCATGTGGACAATATCAAGTTGCATGTTGACATAAATAAGTTGCATGTCAGCATGTTTATCTTGCATGTTAACATAAATAAGTTGCATGTCGACATAAATAAATAGCATCTAGCATCTTGGATGTCACATGTGAGAGATATATTTGATATTTTTTGAGATTTTTTATAATTCTTATTTGATTGCAATTTTCTCGCCTGTAAACATAGTTATGTTGCATGTCGACATAACTACAATGTATCTTGCATGTCACCATATTTAACTTGCATGTAGACATATTTAATGGAAAATAACTTGCACATAAGGGGCAGAGATATGCCACCACAGTACGCATTTTACTTGTATTGTACGGAAGCGTATATAATTTAGTGCCACGTTGTGGTTTTATATCTTTAAGATCCAATCTTTAATCTTGGAAATTCCAACTTTAAAGTTGATTTTCAAGGTTTTCCCTAGTTAGTTTTGAACTCTATATATATATATATATATATATATATATATATATATATATATATATATATATATATCGGACAATTTTTGAAATCGTCTTTATACCTGTCAGGAAATTACATTTTAGAGGTATCCTACGTGTGACTTGATTTGATAACAAACTATACAGGTATAGATGTTAATGAATAGAAATAATTTGTTTTAAAATTAAATTGGTTTTTATTTCATTTTTAAGGTGACGGCAAAGGTAGAAGTAAGTTCGGGCGGCCTTTCACAGGAAATCAAAGAAAAGCATTCACGAACACTTGAACCTATAACAAAAGCGTTCGTAAACAATCATCAAATCTGATTATCAATCCGCCGGTGGTATGATCTATGATCTTTAAATAGTAAATTTGTTAAAGCATTGGTCTTTTGAAAGTTTTCTAAAACAAAACACAGAGACTACTCACAAAATCTTCAGGGACATAGAAATAACAATGGAAGAAAACTTGTTGCACGAATCAAATAGAAATGATTATTTCTTTCGTTTTCCCGCAAAACGAAGGAATTAATTCACAAAATTAATATTGGTTTATCGAATCTTACTTTATCAAACTGGGTGAATTAGATGTATTCTTTTTAATGTCTCTTTGGGTTGTGTTAAAGGCTACAAAGAAGTAGAATATACTATTTTGAAAAATATTCACACCTCGTTTAATTAGCTTGACAAATTCATTTATCACGAATAAACATTACTTGCCTACGTCACAATATACGGGCAAAACGTATTAATCCATTAAAACTTTTCATAAGAGGTAAAAATACACTGTATTGTACTACAATAAAATCGCGAACATGCGCAATGAAAACTAAAGTCTGCCTTTGAAATGAGAGTCCTTATTTTAAGAGTTGTTAGTTGTAGAAAATTAAATAACAAGGAATAAATCTTATTCTACCTATGTTATATAAGCATAACATAACTTGGGACAGTGTACGCATTTTTATAAAACGCTTCGCGGTTTGCTAAGCGTAAACTGACCCAAGTTACGTTATATCGTATTTAATCCATTTTTGCGAGTCAAGGGTTTTTGATCCACTCCGCTCCCCGAAAACCCTTGGCTAGCGAAGATGTATTTAATCGGAAGAAATGAAAATGAATTATATATTTTTTCTTTTGATCGACGTTTCAAAGAAAACTTGACCGGAAAACTTTTTCATCAATGAGCTACGCGCATTAATGAAGTTTTCCGGTCAATTTTTCGTTTGATATGTCGATCAAAAGGAAAATTATCAAATTTATTTCTTAAATTCTTTCTTTATAGATAAAATTGTAACGTGTCTAACGTCATTGTTTCACATGGTATACTGACGTCATATAATATACAGCCTCCCTTATTTTCCACATTTGATTTACTAGACATTGTGAAATTTGTTTTACTAGTTGTCCTAATATTCAATATTGTATCATTTTCATATGTATAGCGGTACAAATCATTTTACTTTAAAATATTCTGGTATATTTTATTCAAGAATTAACACAGATTTCACAAAGTTCTGTACATCAAAAGTAGATCAAAGTCCATAATTTTCATCATGAAAATATACTCAGATAAATTAAGAGACATTTATGAGGCTTACCGATAGTCCTGACGTTCCAAAATGAAAAATAGAGCGATGTAAACCAATATAGTGAGAAATTCATTTTCACAAGTTTCACCGTTTTAAAAACCAAACATCTACTTTAGACATCTTTTGTCAAAAATGATCGAGATTTCACTCGTAATACAGTACATGCGTATTTAAATCTAATGAATGCACTATACACTTGATCAAATCTATCTATAATGTATTTAAATACTCCCAACTAACGGTTCATAAAAAGAAATTGCCTATCCATACCACAAAATTACCCGATTATTCACCCGCTATTTTTATTCTCTACGCTTTCACAAAATGAATAAATGATAGTTCTTAAGACCATAACTGAAGTTTGTCTGAATTTTCTTTGAGCTTTTCACCTTTATGAGACCAAAAGTTCAAATTCAAGTGAATTCAATACAGACGACAAACAGTATTCATTAGTTTTAACACAGCTACTTTTCCTGTGGGTGCGCGGAATCAAATTAGATATGGTATGACAATTTCGCAGTATACGATCACGATGAAGACGCAACTTTTTATAAATCATAAATTTTGTTTATCGATCAAAACTTAATTTACATTAACTTTATTCTTGTTTTGATAGTTTTTTTTTCTGTAAAATTAAAAAAAAATCATACAATAGTGATGATAAAAAAGGACCAGGTCAAAAATGTAAAATGAATAGCCATACGTTATCCTGATAATGCGAAAGTTTAACTCGTATGGTTGCATGGGGGGGGGGGGGGGTAACCCACTCAATCATGCATTCTACCACCCATCCGTCCCCACCTCTTGTGTTGATGCCATTTCAAAATAACGTTAGTCGAGATTGTCGTACTTTTATCGAAAGTAAGTCAAAGATGCTCATGAAGCTTAGAGCACGTGAACCTATCGTGGTGTATGCCTGATTTTTTTTTTTGGCGTTTTACCAAAAATAACTCTTATACAAGCGGTCAAAACTAGTTATATTATTTCCAGTCATAATTCAATTCTATGTACTCTTTATTCATTGCAGACATCACTCTGGACTCCACATTATTTGATTAGAAATTGTGTTACACAACGATGACTAAACATTTATTGACGTGATGTTGGCAGAATAAGCGATATGAAAGAATCTGTATATGAACAGAAGAAATTGCTCAATCGCCGTTCACTTATCCTTCCAAAACTCAACAGTGAGCGAAAAGCTGAAAGCAAACAATTTTTTTTTTGAATAATGGAAAATGTTTACCTTAGGAAGAATAGAAAGGCCTGACTTATTTCTTTTTAAAAAATTGCAAAACTGGAAGAGTCCCTATTAAAACCCCTGCCTGATCATTCAAACTAATGATTTGATGAAAAAAGATGCATTATCGGGTATTCTCAATTTAATCCGAAACCCAGTGGATTTCGATTATTTGATATCATTGGAAACGATAAAATACAATCAGAATCGGGCCTTCGGGTTAATTGAAAATACCTTCTGCTACTCAAGAGCATTTTCATTTTACATTCAACGTGATAGCGCGTGCGTGAAATTTTACGGTTATGTATTTCAATACACATTTATATATGTGGGTCGTAATTGTAAGACTCCAATCCAGTAATTCTAGATCTGTAGCTGTGCAATTAAACGTCATCATAATATACCAAGATATTAAATGGAATTCGATTACTTGCAAATAAAGAGCAAGGGATTTAGAAACACTTTGGACCATGTAATTAAATGTGAAAAAGTTCCCTAATGGAACATAACTCCAACCTTTTTATCTTTTCCTTTTTTCAATCATATTAATTATTGCTCGATTAAATGTTCGATTTGCTTTTAATTTTAATGACTATATCATTAAGTTAGTAAATATTAATTTAGTGAAGCGTGTAGATCGTAGATTACCCTAAATGGCAAGAAGATACACCTGTACCATGTGTTTGTATTGTAGGTATAGAAGCAGCGAAGAGATATTAAAAATCGCCGAACGCGCTGGAACATCTTCGCTAGCCAAGGGTTTTCGGTCCACTTCGCTCCACGCCCCATTATGGGAAGCGGAGTGGACCGAAAACCCTTGGCTAGCAAAGATGGGGTTGAGAGTAGGGTAGGGCTTTTCTAGACTCTAAATTTACATCAACAATAATTTACCCATAATATATATCTACGATACAAAGTTCTGTTTGATTGACATTTGAATAAATTTCACCAAAGATAAATTGTTGGAAATATCAACAGCTGATGATTTATCTTTAAAAAAATGTATGTAAATTTTGAACACTGAATAGAGTAGATGCATGAAGTTTTTTCTTATTAAATCAAACTAACATATATGTCGTTCAATATACATGCATTAAACCATTTTTGATAATAAAGTTGTTGAACATTGAAAGGAAGTCGGTGATTGGAACACTGGAAGACAGTACGCATCATCCGTGACGATTTAACACTTTTCCTCTTGAAACAGATACAGACATTATTTTTTGCACAGTTATTGCAATCCATTAGAATTCTGATGTGAAACCTACATGTTAAGATATTCATTTGAAATCGCAAATAAAAACTCTGACGTAAACTTATGTTTAGTAACAAAGGACCGGATGTAACATGGGACCGGTAACGGCCCGTGGTAAACAACACGACAAAACCGGCAACCATCCATTGTCGTCACCAACAAGTGAACGTCTTTCCTAAAATTTTAATCTATTTAGTCAATTAGATAATAACTCAAACATCAATTCCTTTAATAAGAACCAAACAATACCCACCCACCCCCACCCCCCACTCCCCGGAAGAGAGGAACAAATCCTAAATCCCTCCACCCCATCAAGCAATAACAATACTGACTTTCTGGTATTAACATGTGTCAAAAGAACAATATCCCTCCAACAGCAAAACATCTGATGAAAAATGTCCTAAATCGTTTACTAGCTTGCGTACGTGTTTCATGAATATTTTTTGTGAGGACGGGCAGGGGGGGGTCAGTACTGTCCAAATGTTTTAATGAGTATTTTTTCTTTTTTTTTTTGGTAAGAGTCAGTTCTGTCTATTGGTTGTGCTGTATATGTTCCTATCTACTGTTCTATAGTACAAAAACATGATTTATTAGAGCTTTCATTCAAAACATAATGAAAATTATCTCACAAAACTTTCACAAAATATGGATATCCTTAATTTTATGTCTTTTTTAGATAATTATAGCGTTAAACTAATTTTTTTTTTTGTATATGTAAATGCATTTCATAGCAATGTTGTACATGTATGTATAAAAATCATGACGTTTTTTAAATATGTGTTTACAATTATATAGAATGTACTCCACTGAATGTTTGGCTGGCGTAAATAAAGTCTACTATTTCCGAAGTCCTTGGGAGCTATAAAACATCATCCATTTTACATTGCCTAGTTAATGTGTTAATTTCTGAAATCATTAAATAAACCCCACCTTTTTTAACAGAAGTACTAGATGGTAGCCCGCGCAAATGCGGGAAATTACACTTTACAAATTGATAGGCTAGATATGTTAAACAAGATCATTTTACATAATTTTTTATAAAACATAAATTTTGTTTATCGATCAAAACTTAATTTGAATTAACTTTATTCTTGTTTTGATGGTTTATTTTCTGTAAAATTAAAAGAAAATCATACAATAGTGATGATAAAAAAGGCACAGGTCAAAAATGTAAAATGAATAGCCATACGTTGTCCTATTAATGCGAAAGTTTTACTCATATGGTTTGGGGGGGGGGAGTTGGTTATCCACTCAATCTTGCATTCTACCACCCATCCGTTCCCATCTCTTGTGTTGATGCCATTGTATAAATAGTGCCTGTTTGGGAGGGTAACAGTTGAAATTGACACCCCAAGGAAACTATTGTCAACCGACGCGAAGCAGAGGTTGACAATGGTTTTCGAGGGGTGTCAATTTCAACTGTTATCCTCCCAAACAGGCACTATTTATTTTATTATACTGAATATCTTAATGTTAGAGAATATTTTTACTGCTTTTATATAGAAATGACGTGAATTCTACGGCGAACTGTACGCGCATAATTTACGCGCATGTAACAATTTGTTGTGTTACCCGTTGCCAAGTGTGTTGCTAATGCTGAGGGTAATAGAACGAATTATCAACTGCGTCTAAACCAATCAGATTTCAGTATTTAACATGAAAGTATAATAATTCAAAGTGACACTCGTCGATATTGTCGTACTTTTATCAAAAGTAAGTCAAAGATGCTCGTGAAGGTTAGAGCAAGTGAACCGATCCTGATATATGACTGATTTTTTTTTTTGGCGTTTTGCCAAAAATATGTACTCTTTACATATTGCAGACAAAGATTTCTGAAGATCACTCTGTACTACACATTATTTGATCACAAATCGTATTACTCACAACGATGGCTAAACACTGATTGACGTGATGTTGGCAGAATAAGCGTGTAACGTGTTTTGTCTTGGGTTCTCAGGGATAATATATGAAATAAATTTTCCTCTAACTCTACCTGAGTTAATAATGATTGGTACAATGATTTTTCTCTAACTGGGTAACGTTTAAATCAGTATCAATCATAAATGGCGATAATGTGTGAGGTGGGCTTTCAGTACTGTGTGTCTATACCCGGTGCCTATTGAGAGAGAGGTACTTGGTGTCTCAATCTTCTTCAGATTTACTACACCAAGCACCTCACCACAATTCTCTGGGTTTCTTGCCACTAGTTTCTATTTAACCCTACCTCTTAACTCTTCTATCTTTCTTCTTTCTGTTTTCTTTCTTTCTATCTTGTCCTTTCTGCTCCGCTGTTCACAGACGACTCTCCCAGACTCTACAGCACAACTGTTTATATAACCTTGGAGTAGTCCACTCCAAGGGTAGTCAGGTTATTCCATTCCCCCCACCCAAATCTAATTCATCACAACGTTTATTGTAATAAGGCACAATCATTACATTACCCACGCCTCTATTACCATGCGTCCCGCATGTCTACTGTTTTTTATTTTTAACAATTTTTTTTTTGTTAAAGGTATTTAAAATATTTATTTTTCAAATATAAATGACAAAACCAACATAACTTTCTGTTATTGGCTGAAATAAGACAACTAGTCTCGCCATAAATCAATCACTGTTTTTTCGAAAGTTTCTTTCCTTTGAATTTATCAAACCACGTGTCCTCTTCAAATTTCTCAATTTTTTCACCATTCTCTTGATATTTTCTAATCACTCTGATAATCTTCTGGTGGCTTCTCTTCTTTTGATATTCGACCTTAAGGTTGGTCTGCGTTCCAACGTCTACTTTTCCCCTCCCAACAGCCTTACAACAAGAGCAATGACTCTCTGTCAGGGGTTCTTCTTCGGACGTCGTTTCACAGATCTCTATTTTTACCTCAGGTTCTTTACCCTGTCCCTCTGACAATACTGGCTCTTCTTCTATAGCTTTGCGTTTGACACCTGGCAATCTTGGGGTGGTTCTTTTCCGGTATGTTCTTTTGACCTCCACTTCGTCAAATATCAACTCTCCAGGGTCTTTATCCCAATCTTCATCTTCTCCAACACTCTTTGGTGTAGACTGAACCTGGTCTCGGGTGCCTGTTTTCACTCGGTCGTCACCATGGACTCTTTTGATGTGCCTGGTTAAAATTGTCTTTTTCCCAAAGGCTTGATCACAAAACTCGCATTCAAACTTCCTTTTGGACATGTCTTCCAAACCACAAGCTAACAAATGTTTACTCCACTCATCTTTAGACGGAAGTCGAATCAAGCATATTGAACACAGAAACCCTGGTTTTCTGGGTGTCACTTTTGTGAGTGGCATTTTACTGCTATCCTATCCTACAAATAAACAAATAAAAAATATTAACTTTTCTCAATTTTTTTTATATTTATATATTTATACAAAAAATAACAATGCTCAGTTAAGGATTGTAATCAAATTCATAATCACTATGCCATTTAGGCTTTCTGCGCTGTCTGCGATTAGAATATGTCATTTCTAATTCACTAAGTTCAGAATTTCCCAGCAAATCTGTCTTAAGTTCATCACCTTCCAGGTCATCACTAAGACTCTCATCTTTCGCATAATTTTTACTCTCAGTAAGCTGTTCAATTTCATTACTTAGGACCTGAGTCCCGTAAGGACGTAATCTATCAACATGTACTATGAGTGTCTTTTCGGAATCTTTATATCGTATTTTGTATGTAGTATTTGTGTGCTTTTCTTCAATAATGTAAGGACCATACCAAAAGTTCATCAACTTTGGAGATTTCCCTATTTTCCTCTGTGGGAAGAAAACCAATACCTCATCACCAACAGTAAACTGTTTACCAACCACATTTTGATCATGGTATTTCTTTTGTCTCAGCATTGATTGCTTACTTATCTGGCGTGTATACCTATACGCTTCTTCTAGTCTTTCACGAAGTGTCCATACATAATCATGCACTTTACTTGGTTTCATTTCGCTTGGTAATTCATACATTAGATCTAGTGGAGTGGATACTTCACGTCCGAACATAAGCATATTTGGTGTATAACCTGTGGTTTCATGAACAGCAGAGCGGTATGCCATGAGGACACATGGCAAATGTTTATCCCAGTCATGCTGGTGGTCAGACACATAGGCAGTCAACATCTTTGCTAATGTTTTGTTGAATCTCTCAACCATTCCATCAGACTTAGGGTGAAAAGCAGGGGTCCGAGTTTTTCTTATACCAAGCAAGTCACACAGTTCCTTAAACAACCTACTCTCGTACTGCCTGCCCTGATCACTATGGATAACTTCTGGCACACCCCATTTAGTTATGAACTGCTCTGCTATTACTTCGGCTACGGTCAGTGCTTCAATGTTTCTTAGTGGTTAAGCATCCGTCCACTTGGTGAAATAATCTGATATTACCAATATATACTTATTACCATTATCTGTTTCGGGCAACGGTCCCATAATGTCAGTAGCCACCCTTTCTAAAGGGTACCCAGTCTGGTCTACCTGCATGTAATTCTTTCCTTCAGACCGTATTTTTCTCTTACGACATTGTGGACACCCTGTTACATAGTTCCTTACATCACCTTGTAAACCCGTCCAGTAGAATTTTTCTCGAACCCTTGCCAACGTTTTGGTTACACCTAAATGACCAGAAGTTCGTGCGTCATGACATCGTTTTAGAATTTCTTTTCTTTCCGATAATGGGACCAAAATCTGCATAATCTCTTTTCTATTTCCTATCCATTTCCTACAAAGTAAATCATTTACAATATTCAGAGAATTCCACTGAGACCATAATGACTTAACGGTGTTGCTCTCACCTTTTATTTCAGTAAATGCCGGCCGCTTTTTGTCAGCCACCCATGTTTTTACCTTTTGTAGGTCAAAATCTTCCTTCTGAAGTTCTCTTATTGATAAATCATGCTCATCTTTGACTGTTTCTATTGCATGTATAATGTTAACTTCGGGTTCTTCCTTATTTATTTCGCTTTCTTCAGTGAATCCACACTGACGACAGGGATGCCTACTCAGACTGTCTGCGTTACAGTGCTTTGCACCTGGCCTATGCCTTATATCTAGATCATATGTACCAAGAAACTCGATCCATCTAGCTACCTGGCCTTGTGGATCTTTAAAACTCATAAGCCACTTTAGCGCACTGTGATCCGTTCTGACGATAGCTTTATGTCCATAAAGATAGTGGCGAAAGTGTTGACATGCATACACCACCGCTAAAAGCTCTTTTCGAGTAACACAATATTTACGTTCGCTCTTTGATAGAGTTCTACTAGCGTAGGAGATAACTCTCATATGACCATCAATTTCTTGAGATAAGACTGCTCCAATCCCTACCTGACTAGCATCGGTATCAAGAACAAAAGGTAACGAGAAGTCAGGATGAGCTAGAATAGGTGTACTTACTAAGTGACATTTTAGTTTTTCAAAAGCTTCATTACACTCTGTGGTCCATTTAAACACTCTACCTTTCTCTGTCAACCGAAACAGTGGCTTAGCTATAGGGGAGAAGCCAGCTATAAATCTCCTATAATAACTGCATAACCCCAAGAAAGATCGCACTTCAGTAGGATCAATTGGTACTGGCCAATTTTTAATCACTGCTATTTTCTGTGGGTCGGTTTGTACTCCAAGGCCAGACACTCGGTAACCCAGAAATAATACTTCCTTTTTAAACAACGTGCACTTTGACAGTTTCAACTTCAGTCCTGCTTGTTGAAGTCTTTGAAACATGTATTCGAGATTTTGCAAAGTCTCTTCGAATGTTTTGCCAAAGACAATTATGTCATCTATATATACTAAGCATATTTTAAAATGCAAACCAGCAAGGACAGTCTCCATTAGGCTCTCAAAAGTTGCTGGGCTGTTACAAAGTCCAAAAGGCATAACTGAGAATTGAAACAGACCATTTCTCGTAACAAACGCAGTTTTCTCTTTGTCCGCTTCGTCCATTTCCACCTGCCAAAAACCTGAATGAAGATCCAAAGTACAGAACCAGTGAGCCCCTCTCAAACGATCAAGTGAATCATCGATTCTTGGCAGGGGGTATGCATCTTTGACAGTTTTACTGTTTAGGGATCTATAATCCACACAAAATCTTTTAGTGCCATCCTTCTCCTCAACCAATACTACCCCGGCAGCCCATGGACTTGATGAAGTTTCTACTATACCCCGCTCAATCATATTTTCTACCTCTTTGTCAACAAATTCTGCTGCATGATGTGGTAGACGCCTCGGTGGTTGTTTGGTTGGTTTTGCACCTTCTGTGTTTATTTTGTGCTTTATTAACGACGTTCTTCCAAAATCGTCCTTGGACTTGGAAAACAAATTTTGATACCTGACTAAAATTACTTCTACTTTAGCTTTATGCTCTTCTGTGAGGTCCGTTGTCGCCTCCACATAGAGTTCATTTAAATGTCCTGGGATGTTTTCTCCCCCTTTTCCCGCCACAATAGAGTTAACTACTTTTACCTGGTCACACTCAGATACATCCGTCACCGGCGATGTTACACCTACTACCGTGTTCTTATAAATAGTTTGAATTTGACCTGACAGATTCATCAACCGCAATGCAACTCTTTTATCGAAGCTAACGAGAGTTCTAGCCAGCATTGCCTTACCATCTATTTGAAACTTTTCACACGGTTCTACTATCATAGGACATTCGACTGTAGTTCCAGGAAATGAAAGTATCTCTCCATAGCAAATCATCTCACTTCTAGGTGGAATTATAATTGTTTCGGTCAGACTAACACGAAAACATCCGATGTGGCCTTGTAACTGAAGTTCGTGTTCTACACCCTGTATATACATTTTATTTTGTGAAATGTCAACTAAACAATGACTGGATTTTAGGAAATAAAGACCTAAAATTCCGTCGGCCTTTATGTTAGCTACAACAGCCGTACATTCAAACATATACTCCCCTAGTTGGATTTTTAAATTTCCTTTTCCTTTCACTTCCAAAGGGGTTCCATCTGCACCTACTATGTTTTGTGCAACTGTTTCCAAAGGAATACGACCAGCCTTTTCCATGTTCTCAAATATTCTATCGGCAAGAATTGTCAATGTTGCACCGGTGTCAACTAACAAATTGCAAGGAACCATGTCTACAAGCCCGTTGATAAATAAACCAGATTCTGTACCGACTGTAGCATTCTTTATAGTGGCTGTATTCGACTTTGTATCATGGCTTTTATTCTTGAACTGAGTTTCACAATGTTCACCTGGTTTAGATTTAGCAGCTTTCTTTTGAGCCTGTTCTTGGTTTAACTTAATAAAGCAATCTTTGATTTTATGTCCACGCCTTCCGTAGTGATGGCATTTAAAATGGAAACGATCGACATGCTCTGCATTGGTATCCTTTGATTTGTCTGGCGCCTTGCTTGCAGACAATTTTGATATTTTATTTTCCAGATCTCTCATTGACTGTTGAATTTCTTGACGAAGCTTCAAAATTTCTTCATTCACACCAATGCTATTCTGTGCAGAAGCCGTATTTGTATCTACCGCGTCATTTGTAGCACCTCGAGCAAATCCGACGTCGTGCCTACGTTGACGCTCGGCTCTACAGAACGCTTCTATTTCGACTGCTAATCTTACGGCATCACTTAGAGATTTAGGACGGGACTGTTGAATACGCAGTCGCATGTCAAAATCCGACAGCGCATCAATAAACTGATCTTTGGCAATCATTTCAGTTACATCCCCTGGTGCCGTAGGGTATGCAAGATGAGTCAAGCGACGTATGCTTTCCCCTAGCTCTGGTAAAGTCTCTGTCGCTTTTTGGCGTTTTTCCCTTAGCATTGCTCGGTACAACTCGGTCTGATTAACAGGTGCATACCTAGCCTCTAATGCATCACATAAATCCTCATATGTGTAAACTGTGCCTGTTTTTATGTTTCCGAGTACAGTCTGTGCTTGTCCTCTTAAAGATGCTGCCAAGTATACATTCTTCTGTCGAGGATTCCACAAGTTAATACTACAGCAGGCTTCGAAATGAGCTTTATAGTCTATCCATGAGGAAGTGCCATCAAATGTTGCCGGTTTCATGATAGTTTTACCCATATTATTATCTACAAGATTGTTTTTAGTGTTACCTTGTGTGTTAACACTCCGATTAAAGACCTGGTTTGAATGTGGTCTATCATTCCATGCACCATGTCTTAATGTCCAAGTAACACTGGTTGTCGTTGATGTGGCACCGAGACTGTGTGTACTATGTGGAAAACTACCTGCGAGTAGCGTTTCCGAAAAATTTGGTTGTTCAATTGATCGAGGGTTTAAGTAATCACATTCGCTTTGTACGTTTCTTGACTTGTTTCCCCTCGATAAACAGAGAAATCTGACTTTGGATATTTTGAATAACCAAAATTCTCCGCTGTGTCCGATTTAACATTTGCACTTGCAGTGTTAGCATACTGAGATGATCTATCTTCCATACTTGTATCATATTTTGGTCTTACATCTACCCCGGAATCTGGTATCATAGAAGGATTAGATGTATATGGCGTAGATCTCAATCTATCCAATGTCTATTTTAGCTTCTCACGTCTAGCATCTATTACGCTAAGATCAGCCCAAAGTTCAGCTTCTTTGTCATTCATTTTAAATTTTCTATTATCTACACTAACACAAAAATACTACACAAAAGTTTTCTAATTCTTTTATTCTTATCGTTCACAAATTCAAAATTCAGATACACGGTTTCTTTGAACCTGGTACACACTACCCGGTAACACTTCACTTGGTTCAAAGCACCCGGTAACAATGCACTCGGTATCCAGTTCCTAATATAAAACGCTATTTGTTGATTCAAAAACAACAAAATTAAATTTATTAAATCAACGAAATCACTGATATTTTATCCCCGAACCGGCTGCCACCAAAATGTAACGTGTTTTGTCTTGGGTTCTCAGGGATAATATATGAAATAAATTTTCCTCTAACTCTACCTGAGTTAATAATGATTGGTACAATGATTTTTCTCTAACTGGGTAACGTTTAAATCAGTATCAATCATAAATGGCGATAATGTGTGAGGTGGGCTTTCAGTACTGTGTGTCTATACCCGGTGCCTATTGAGAGAGAGGTACTTGGTGTCTCAATCTTCTTCAGATTTACTACACCAAGCACCTCACCACAATTCTCTGGGTTTCTTGCCACTAGTTTCTATTTAACCCTACCTCTTAACTCTTCTATCTTTCTTCTTTCTGTTTTCTTTCTTTCTATCTTGTCCTTTCTGCTCCGCTGTTCACAGACGACTCTCCCAGACTCTACAGCACAACTGTTTATATAACCTTGGAGTAGTCCACTCCAAGGGTAGTCAGGTTATTCCATTCCCCCCACCCAAATCTAATTCATCACAACGTTTATTGTAATAAGGCACAATCATTACATTACCCACGCCTCTATTACCATGCGTCCCGCATGTCTACTGTTTTTTATTTTTAACAATTTTTTTTTTGTTAAAGGTATTTAAAATATTTATTTTTCAAATATAAATGACAAAACCAACATAACTTTCTGTTATTGGCTGAAATAAGACAACTAGTCTCGCCATAAATCAATCACTGTTTTTTCGAAAGTTTCTTTCCTTTGAATTTATCAAACCACGTGTCCTCTTCAAATTTCTCAATTTTTTCACCATTCTCTTGATATTTTCTAATCACTCTGATAATCTTCTGGTGGCTTCTCTTCTTTTGATATTCGACCTTAAGGTTGGTCTGCGTTCCAACGTCTACTTTTCCCCTCCCAACAGCCTTACAACAAGAGCAATGACTCTCTGTCAGGGGTTCTTCTTCGGACGTCGTTTCACAGATCTCTATTTTTACCTCAGGTTCTTTACCCTGTCCCTCTGACAATACTGGCTCTTCTTCTATAGCTTTGCGTTTGACACCTGGCAATCTTGGGGTGGTTCTTTTCCGGTATGTTCTTTTGACCTCCACTTCGTCAAATATCAACTCTCCAGGGTCTTTATCCCAATCTTCATCTTCTCCAACACTCTTTGGTGTAGACTGAACCTGGTCTCGGGTGCCTGTTTTCACTCGGTCGTCACCATGGACTCTTTTGATGTGCCTGGTTAAAATTGTCTTTTTCCCAAAGGCTTGATCACAAAACTCGCATTCAAACTTCCTTTTGGACATGTCTTCCAAACCACAAGCTAACAAATGTTTACTCCACTCATCTTTAGACGGAAGTCGAATCAAGCATATTGAACACAGAAACCCTGGTTTTCTGGGTGTCACTTTTGTGAGTGGCATTTTACTGCTATCCTATCCTACAAATAAACAAATAAAAAATATTAACTTTTCTCAATTTTTTTTATATTTATATATTTATACAAAAAATAACAATGCTCAGTTAAGGATTGTAATCAAATTCATAATCACTATGCCATTTAGGCTTTCTGCGCTGTCTGCGATTAGAATATGTCATTTCTAATTCACTAAGTTCAGAATTTCCCAGCAAATCTGTCTTAAGTTCATCACCTTCCAGGTCATCACTAAGACTCTCATCTTTCGCATAATTTTTACTCTCAGTAAGCTGTTCAATTTCATTACTTAGGACCTGAGTCCCGTAAGGACGTAATCTATCAACATGTACTATGAGTGTCTTTTCGGAATCTTTATATCGTATTTTGTATGTAGTATTTGTGTGCTTTTCTTCAATAATGTAAGGACCATACCAAAAGTTCATCAACTTTGGAGATTTCCCTATTTTCCTCTGTGGGAAGAAAACCAATACCTCATCACCAACAGTAAACTGTTTACCAACCACATTTTGATCATGGTATTTCTTTTGTCTCAGCATTGATTGCTTACTTATCTGGCGTGTATACCTATACGCTTCTTCTAGTCTTTCACGAAGTGTCCATACATAATCATGCACTTTACTTGGTTTCATTTCGCTTGGTAATTCATACATTAGATCTAGTGGAGTGGATACTTCACGTCCGAACATAAGCATATTTGGTGTATAACCTGTGGTTTCATGAACAGCAGAGCGGTATGCCATGAGGACACATGGCAAATGTTTATCCCAGTCATGCTGGTGGTCAGACACATAGGCAGTCAACATCTTTGCTAATGTTTTGTTGAATCTCTCAACCATTCCATCAGACTTAGGGTGAAAAGCAGGGGTCCGAGTTTTTCTTATACCAAGCAAGTCACACAGTTCCTTAAACAACCTACTCTCGTACTGCCTGCCCTGATCACTATGGATAACTTCTGGCACACCCCATTTAGTTATGAACTGCTCTGCTATTACTTCGGCTACGGTCAGTGCTTCAATGTTTCTTAGTGGTTAAGCATCCGTCCACTTGGTGAAATAATCTGATATTACCAATATATACTTATTACCATTATCTGTTTCGGGCAACGGTCCCATAATGTCAGTAGCCACCCTTTCTAAAGGGTACCCAGTCTGGTCTACCTGCATGTAATTCTTTCCTTCAGACCGTATTTTTCTCTTACGACATTGTGGACACCCTGTTACATAGTTCCTTACATCACCTTGTAAACCCGTCCAGTAGAATTTTTCTCGAACCCTTGCCAACGTTTTGGTTACACCTAAATGACCAGAAGTTCGTGCGTCATGACATCGTTTTAGAATTTCTTTTCTTTCCGATAATGGGACCAAAATCTGCATAATCTCTTTTCTATTTCCTATCCATTTCCTACAAAGTAAATCATTTACAATATTCAGAGAATTCCACTGAGACCATAATGACTTAACGGTGTTGCTCTCACCTTTTATTTCAGTAAATGCCGGCCGCTTTTTGTCAGCCACCCATGTTTTTACCTTTTGTAGGTCAAAATCTTCCTTCTGAAGTTCTCTTATTGATAAATCATGCTCATCTTTGACTGTTTCTATTGCATGTATAATGTTAACTTCGGGTTCTTCCTTATTTATTTCGCTTTCTTCAGTGAATCCACACTGACGACAGGGATGCCTACTCAGACTGTCTGCGTTACAGTGCTTTGCACCTGGCCTATGCCTTATATCTAGATCATATGTACCAAGAAACTCGATCCATCTAGCTACCTGGCCTTGTGGATCTTTAAAACTCATAAGCCACTTTAGCGCACTGTGATCCGTTCTGACGATAGCTTTATGTCCATAAAGATAGTGGCGAAAGTGTTGACATGCATACACCACCGCTAAAAGCTCTTTTCGAGTAACACAATATTTACGTTCGCTCTTTGATAGAGTTCTACTAGCGTAGGAGATAACTCTCATATGACCATCAATTTCTTGAGATAAGACTGCTCCAATCCCTACCTGACTAGCATCGGTATCAAGAACAAAAGGTAACGAGAAGTCAGGATGAGCTAGAATAGGTGTACTTACTAAGTGACATTTTAGTTTTTCAAAAGCTTCATTACACTCTGTGGTCCATTTAAACACTCTACCTTTCTCTGTCAACCGAAACAGTGGCTTAGCTATAGGGGAGAAGCCAGCTATAAATCTCCTATAATAACTGCATAACCCCAAGAAAGATCGCACTTCAGTAGGATCAATTGGTACTGGCCAATTTTTAATCACTGCTATTTTCTGTGGGTCGGTTTGTACTCCAAGGCCAGACACTCGGTAACCCAGAAATAATACTTCCTTTTTAAACAACGTGCACTTTGACAGTTTCAACTTCAGTCCTGCTTGTTGAAGTCTTTGAAACATGTATTCGAGATTTTGCAAAGTCTCTTCGAATGTTTTGCCAAAGACAATTATGTCATCTATATATACTAAGCATATTTTAAAATGCAAACCAGCAAGGACAGTCTCCATTAGGCTCTCAAAAGTTGCTGGGCTGTTACAAAGTCCAAAAGGCATAACTGAGAATTGAAACAGACCATTTCTCGTAACAAACGCAGTTTTCTCTTTGTCCGCTTCGTCCATTTCCACCTGCCAAAAACCTGAATGAAGATCCAAAGTACAGAACCAGTGAGCCCCTCTCAAACGATCAAGTGAATCATCGATTCTTGGCAGGGGGTATGCATCTTTGACAGTTTTACTGTTTAGGGATCTATAATCCACACAAAATCTTTTAGTGCCATCCTTCTCCTCAACCAATACTACCCCGGCAGCCCATGGACTTGATGAAGTTTCTACTATACCCCGCTCAATCATATTTTCTACCTCTTTGTCAACAAATTCTGCTGCATGATGTGGTAGACGCCTCGGTGGTTGTTTGGTTGGTTTTGCACCTTCTGTGTTTATTTTGTGCTTTATTAACGACGTTCTTCCAAAATCGTCCTTGGACTTGGAAAACAAATTTTGATACCTGACTAAAATTACTTCTACTTTAGCTTTATGCTCTTCTGTGAGGTCCGTTGTCGCCTCCACATAGAGTTCATTTAAATGTCCTGGGATGTTTTCTCCCCCTTTTCCCGCCACAATAGAGTTAACTACTTTTACCTGGTCACACTCAGATACATCCGTCACCGGCGATGTTACACCTACTACCGTGTTCTTATAAATAGTTTGAATTTGACCTGACAGATTCATCAACCGCAATGCAACTCTTTTATCGAAGCTAACGAGAGTTCTAGCCAGCATTGCCTTACCATCTATTTGAAACTTTTCACACGGTTCTACTATCATAGGACATTCGACTGTAGTTCCAGGAAATGAAAGTATCTCTCCATAGCAAATCATCTCACTTCTAGGTGGAATTATAATTGTTTCGGTCAGACTAACACGAAAACATCCGATGTGGCCTTGTAACTGAAGTTCGTGTTCTACACCCTGTATATACATTTTATTTTGTGAAATGTCAACTAAACAATGACTGGATTTTAGGAAATAAAGACCTAAAATTCCGTCGGCCTTTATGTTAGCTACAACAGCCGTACATTCAAACATATACTCCCCTAGTTGGATTTTTAAATTTCCTTTTCCTTTCACTTCCAAAGGGGTTCCATCTGCACCTACTATGTTTTGTGCAACTGTTTCCAAAGGAATACGACCAGCCTTTTCCATGTTCTCAAATATTCTATCGGCAAGAATTGTCAATGTTGCACCGGTGTCAACTAACAAATTGCAAGGAACCATGTCTACAAGCCCGTTGATAAATAAACCAGATTCTGTACCGACTGTAGCATTCTTTATAGTGGCTGTATTCGACTTTGTATCATGGCTTTTATTCTTGAACTGAGTTTCACAATGTTCACCTGGTTTAGATTTAGCAGCTTTCTTTTGAGCCTGTTCTTGGTTTAACTTAATAAAGCAATCTTTGATTTTATGTCCACGCCTTCCGTAGTGATGGCATTTAAAATGGAAACGATCGACATGCTCTGCATTGGTATCCTTTGATTTGTCTGGCGCCTTGCTTGCAGACAATTTTGATATTTTATTTTCCAGATCTCTCATTGACTGTTGAATTTCTTGACGAAGCTTCAAAATTTCTTCATTCACACCAATGCTATTCTGTGCAGAAGCCGTATTTGTATCTACCGCGTCATTTGTAGCACCTCGAGCAAATCCGACGTCGTGCCTACGTTGACGCTCGGCTCTACAGAACGCTTCTATTTCGACTGCTAATCTTACGGCATCACTTAGAGATTTAGGACGGGACTGTTGAATACGCAGTCGCATGTCAAAATCCGACAGCGCATCAATAAACTGATCTTTGGCAATCATTTCAGTTACATCCCCTGGTGCCGTAGGGTATGCAAGATGAGTCAAGCGACGTATGCTTTCCCCTAGCTCTGGTAAAGTCTCTGTCGCTTTTTGGCGTTTTTCCCTTAGCATTGCTCGGTACAACTCGGTCTGATTAACAGGTGCATACCTAGCCTCTAATGCATCACATAAATCCTCATATGTGTAAACTGTGCCTGTTTTTATGTTTCCGAGTACAGTCTGTGCTTGTCCTCTTAAAGATGCTGCCAAGTATACATTCTTCTGTCGAGGATTCCACAAGTTAATACTACAGCAGGCTTCGAAATGAGCTTTATAGTCTATCCATGAGGAAGTGCCATCAAATGTTGCCGGTTTCATGATAGTTTTACCCATATTATTATCTACAAGATTGTTTTTAGTGTTACCTTGTGTGTTAACACTCCGATTAAAGACCTGGTTTGAATGTGGTCTATCATTCCATGCACCATGTCTTAATGTCCAAGTAACACTGGTTGTCGTTGATGTGGCACCGAGACTGTGTGTACTATGTGGAAAACTACCTGCGAGTAGCGTTTCCGAAAAATTTGGTTGTTCAATTGATCGAGGGTTTAAGTAATCACATTCGCTTTGTACGTTTCTTGACTTGTTTCCCCTCGATAAACAGAGAAATCTGACTTTGGATATTTTGAATAACCAAAATTCTCCGCTGTGTCCGATTTAACATTTGCACTTGCAGTGTTAGCATACTGAGATGATCTATCTTCCATACTTGTATCATATTTTGGTCTTACATCTACCCCGGAATCTGGTATCATAGAAGGATTAGATGTATATGGCGTAGATCTCAATCTATCCAATGTCTATTTTAGCTTCTCACGTCTAGCATCTATTACGCTAAGATCAGCCCAAAGTTCAGCTTCTTTGTCATTCATTTTAAATTTTCTATTATCTACACTAACACAAAAATACTACACAAAAGTTTTCTAATTCTTTTATTCTTATCGTTCACAAATTCAAAATTCAGATACACGGTTTCTTTGAACCTGGTACACACTACCCGGTAACACTTCACTTGGTTCAAAGCACCCGGTAACAATGCACTCGGTATCCAGTTCCTAATATAAAACGCTATTTGTTGATTCAAAAACAACAAAATTAAATTTATTAAATCAACGAAATCACTGATATTTTATCCCCGAACCGGCTGCCACCAAAATGTAACGTGTTTTGTCTTGGGTTCTCAGGGATAATATATGAAATAAATTTTCCTCTAACACTACCTGAGTTAATAATGATTTGTACAATGATTTTTCTCTAACTGGGTAACGTTTAAATCAGTATCAATCATAAATGGCGATAATGTGTGAGGTGGGCTTTCAGTACTGTGGTTCTATACCCGGTTCCTATTGAGAGAGAGGTACTTGGTGTCTCAATCTTCTTCAGATTTACTACACCAAGCACCTCACCACAATTCCCTGGGTTTCTTGCCACTAGTTTCTATTTAACCATACCTCTTAACTCTTCTATCTTTCTTCTTTCTATTTTCTTTCTTTCTATCTTGTCCTTTCTACTCCGCTGTTCACAGACGACTCTCCCAGACTCTACAGCACAACTGTTTATATAACCTTGGAGTAGTCCACTCCAAGGGTAGTCAGGTTATTCCATTTCCCCCACCCAAATCTAATTCATCACAACGTTTATTGTAATCAGGCATAATCATTACAAGCGATATGAAAGAATCTGTATATGAACAGAAGAAATTGCTCAATCGCCGTTCACTTATCCTTCCTAAAGTGACGTAAATCGTTTACTAGCTTGCGTACGTGTTTCATGAATATTTTTTGTGAGGACGGGCAGGGGGGTCAGTACTGTCCAAATGCTTTTATGAGTATTTCTTACTTCTTTTGTTTTGTATGAGTCAGCTCTGTCTATTGGTTGTGCTGTATATGTTCCTATCTACTGTTCTATAGTACAAAAACATGATTTATTAGAGCTTTCATTCATAACATAATGAAAATTATGATCTCACAAAACTTTCACAAAATATGGATATCCTTAATTTTATGTTTTTTTTTAGATAATTAAAGCGTTAAAATAATTTTTCATTTTGTTTTTTGTATATGTAAATGCATTTCATAGCAATGTTGTACATGTATGTATAAAAATCATGACTTTTTTAAATATGTGTATACAATTACATAGAATGTACTCCATTGAATGTTTGGCTGGCGTAAATACAGTCTACTCTTTCCGTAGTCCTTGGGAGCTATAAAAATCATCCATTTTACATTGCCTTAGTTAATTTGTTAATTTCCGAAATCATTAAATTAACCCACCTTTTTTAACAGAAGTACTAGATGGTAGCCCGCGCAAATGCGGGAAATTACACTTTACAAATTGATAGGCTAGATATGTTTAACAAGATCATTTTACATAATTTTTGTAAATACTGTGTTTGAATTGAAAGAATTTGAACCAACTGACTTAAAATAAGAGGTCCACGGGCCACATCGCTCACGGATGCAACATGGCCATAATGGAACCAGATTTATGGAGTCGTATACGAGATATCTGGACAATGTAGTAGAATAGATCCTGTATACAAAGATTTTCAAAATTTTCTCCAGATGTTCTTATGTTAAACATTGAATCCTTTTCGTAACAGGATAATTTCATAGTCATAACACATATTGAGTATTGAGGTTCTCAAGAAGATCTTAAACAATTGTTCATATAAGACACACACACACACACACACACACACACACACACACACACACATGTATATATATATATATATATATATATATATATATATATATATATATATATATATATATATATATATATAAACCTACAACAAAATTTGAGCCTCTGGCGGCGCCCAAAAAATTGTCATAAGCTGAGAATTAACAATATGTCAAGATGCTCGAGTATAAGTAATGCCAAGTATTATAACATTGGAGTTTTTAACATAATCTAAAAAAAATTTCCTATGAAAGAATTGGACCCCCCCCCCTCCTTTCAATGTGGTCCACCCTACCCTTAAGATCATAACATTGCCCCACTCTACCCTTGGGTATCATTATTTTAGCAAACTTGAAACTACCTTAATTAAGGATGCTTCCAGACAAGTGACATAATTTCATAAACTTCATCAAAGCATAAATCATGTTAAAATTTTATTTTTTAAAGAGGATCTACAGGAAATATGAATAATTTTCCGTACAGCATATAAAAATTCATACACCATGGATGATCTTGGATAGGTTACGACGGGTCTCTAGGATTGGAGGTAGTTCTTATCCAGCCACATGATGTTCTCTGGCTCGTCTATGTAGAACCCAAACTTCTGGTAGAGTGGGACAAACTTGTCTTTACAGTGTAATGAAACCCGAAAGCAGCCAACTTTTTTACACAGAATGGTCGTCACATCCATCAAACTATTAAAAGTAACAGTGGGGTATTAAAATTTACGTGATAATACATGATTATAGTATTTCGCAGAGAGAGAGAGAGAGAGAGAGAGAGAGAGAGAGAGAGAGAGAGAGAGAGAGAGAGAGTAGGGGTAGACTTTACAGTTTTCCTAGCTGCTGTCCTCTGTACCTTTCTAAAACTGCGATATCTTCTAAACGGCCTCTCTTTAATGTATTAAAAAAGAATACATTCATAAGATTTCTAACATGGAAAAAAGATTTGATCTAAACATAAATCAACTTTGCAATTAAAGCTTATTGGGTTAAATTAAGGAATAGAATTCCATGTCGCTTTTTTTTTTATTCGTTCTGCCATCGTCAGAAACCCACCGGCAGACGCAATGCCATTATCTTTATAATAATTTAATCCTGGTTGCAACGCGGCATTTGATTGGATACAAAAACTTAGATAAATTTGCATATTTACCGATTTAAATATCGGTAATTTGATTACTTTCATTATTCATGAATATAGACGTCAACCTTAACACTGGGTTGTAGAAACTTCAGCTCCACGTGTAAAACAACATTTCCCACGATTTTCTTTGTGGAGGTGTCCTCAATAACAGTAATGATGTAGGATCCGCCACTGGCCTTCATTTTGTCGAATCTATCCTTCAAATTGATTTTTGAAATCTTATATAAAAATACATCGCGTGAATTGGTATAAAAAGAAATAATAAGGTTGTACTTTCATAAGTATATTGTATATCAATAAAATTGAGGGGATCACAAAAAATTTTGTACTATTTACTTTAAGTAGTCCATTCATACTAGTAACGTATTCCATCTCTAATAGATTGTAACTTGATCACTAGAATCTTGGTATGATTTTAAAGGGTTTATCAATTACTAGAGTAATAAAGATTTATACCTTAGGAATTTTATCAAAAAGTAACAAATGTATCACCGTTTGAGGTTAATATTGAAGTCTATGGGGAAATAAAAAGATACTTTTTTTAATAGCCAAAAAATTCACAATTGCCGTATATATTCCGAGAAAATGATATTTTCCTAATTCAAATGAAGGACAGACAACTCTTTTAATAACAGGTTTTTCACTGAATATTTGGTTTATGTCAGCCCCATAATTACTTTGAAAGACTTGTTCAATATACATGTAGTCTAAATCAATCAAAGTTTTACTTCAGTTAAACATAACCCACAATTTAGAGGTATATTGAATGATTTTCCTGTTGCAGCTTATGTACATGAAATAGTATCATTATCATCAACAAAAATATTTCTGATACGTGTCATCATTTGGTACTTTTTTTCATGTAAGCATAGTAAATTTTACATAGTGATTTGAAAACAAAGCTAACGGTCATCAACTCATTGTCTCATAAACAAATTTATTATACGTCAATATAATAATTCTACATAACACGATATCTGATTGGTTCTAGAGAATCACGTGCCTGGGCAATAAAACTTCATATTTCCCTGTCATCGTCATATTCTTCATCATAATTCACCCTCTCGAATTTTCATTTAACGGTTATAAAAAATCCCGAGGATGAGCATACGATGCAATTAAATGATTAATTCTATTCAATCGTTTTGAATCCTTTTTATTTCAGAAACCGTTATAATAGAAAGAAACCGGTAAACATTAACAACGTTATAGTGCTTTTATTACTAGAATTGAAAAACGATTAGAAACTGATGTATCTTATGAACGTTCGGGAAATATGAAGATTTATTCCCTCATAAAAAATCATTTCCCTCATAATCATGCAATAAATGTATAATAAGATTTGCTGTCAAACCTTCAAATTCTTGTTGGGTAATTCCTTGATCCCGAACATCGAGAGCCGAGAGCAGAAGGTCCATATATCCTGTGAATATATTTCATAGAATGTAGCAAGTTGTTAGATTTTGTGTTCAAATCCATGGTATGTCATACTGTATACCGTATAGGACAATAAAATATGTTCAAACCAACCAGTGATTAATTACAAGGACCAGTTAATTCATTCAAGGAGTACCTGTTTTTTTATTTACTAGTATATTTTATAGAACAAAATCCACAGAAATTGGTGTTCAACGAACATTTATGAAACGAAAGTTTTCGGATCTTTTCGACAAAACATCACAAATGTATTTACTACACTAGGTGTCAAAAGTCTTTGAAAAATGGGACTGCCTACAAAAAATTTGAAGTATTGGACATACACATGTACAGACAGTAGAATGTCTATATTTATATTTGTGAGATGAAGAATTGTATATCATATTTTTTTAATACATATTTTATATATAAGTTTAAAAATTCAAATAAAAAAATAGAGGTTCCGCTGGGGATTGAACGCTGGCCGCTGGAGGTGATGACCACTGTCTTATCCAGTAGGGTACGGTCGCTTATGTAACAAGATGTGTTTTTTTTAATTACATCATAATACTGTTAGTTAATCCATAGGAAAATGGTTTGATCATTTTGAACACATATGTAAATTAGTATTATTTTGATAATGATAATGTAAGGTACTTTTCATATAGTGTACGGATATAAATAGTTTTTTTCTTGAAAGTAATTTTATAAAGAAATTGATTTTGTTAGATTTTCAATTATCATAGAGATCATAAATTTCGGACAATAGCCATTTTGTTTGTGACCATTGCTGAGGACAGTTGAGAAAACTTTTACATTACCTACCAGTGCATGTAATTATACAGTTGTATACAGTATATACAGTTCCTTTCACCCTTATTTAGGGTAGGTATATGTGTATTTGAGAAATTATTGATTATGGCATTTACATTTTGTCAGAGTATATTTTTAATCTGCAACATTGCATATTCAATATTGTAATAGGGTTATTTCTTTTTATGACATCATTTATTAAATATAAGGTAAGTAGAAAAACAATATATTGTAATTGAACATATGTGTCATTATTATAGTAATTGAATTAATTGTGATGCATTGTGATTGTGA
This sequence comes from Magallana gigas, assembly GCF_963853765.1. Lineage (NCBI taxonomy): Eukaryota > Metazoa > Mollusca > Bivalvia > Ostreida > Ostreidae > Magallana > Magallana gigas. Next base: position 21,723,262 of record NC_088857.1, on the reverse strand, counting down.
AGTTTATATGTGTATTATATTTTGTAGGAGCGTCACCATAATATCAGCAAAGTTAGTAGTTAATAAACGAAGTACATACATATACCATACTCGTTTGTTACAATGGTGTCAGAAGTGGGATTTCGATGATGGCTCACCGGACTTCTTCACTGATGTTGATGAGAGGAACTTACAACATTGTATGAAGAGCTGGGACATCGAATCAGGATAGAGATTTGGTGACGTCGAGGAACATATCGTTACTACAGTTTATAGTGTATGTGAAATCAGCAATGGATCCTGCAATTGAGGCAGAGTTTAGAAAAATGAAAGAGAAGTTTACACTTATGGAGCTTGCCCAAAGTCAACTTAAGCAGAAACAGCCTACAGTATACATCAAATCTGAACGAAAACTGAGTAAGTTTGCAGGAAGACCTGCAAATGACAGTGATCCGGATGTACACGATTGGCTAATGGATATGAGAGAACATATACTGAGTATTCCATCAACAGAAGGAAAAATTGAATTCATCAATGACCACCTCATTGGATCTGCTAAAACTGAAGTTCGTCTAAGACCAGCAGAGCTGAAGAAAACTCCAGAGGATATTCTTAAAATCATTGAGGACACTTATAAAGTGCAAGATACTGTAACTCAACTTCGTCATAAATTTTACGAGAGAAAACAGAACGATGGTGAAACATTAGAAACATATTCTCTGGCTCTCATGAAATTAGCGTCATTGATTGCAAAGAAAGAGGGTTGTGATATGAAAACCATGGACAAAGTTGTGACAGATAAATTCATAGATGGTATCATGGATTCACAGATCAAGAGAGAAGTGCGTCGATTTGCATTTGAAAACCCTAATTTACCGTTTATTGAATTCAGACAGAGGATGCTACAGTGGGTTGATGATACACCATCAGTTCAAGTCAACAAAGTATCAACTGAAACTCCGCTCAGCGAAGATCTGTTAGAACTTGTGAAATGTCAACAAAACATGTTAGAACACCAACAGAAACAAATAGATATGCTGATGTCCATGACAAAACAGAAACCAAACTATTCCCCAAGATACAGAGGCCAAAACTACCGGGTTACTCTAACAGAAGAGGACATGGAAGAGGATATTATAATAGCGGAAGAGGATATTATAATCGTGGAAAAGAAGAAGGACCAATGAATCACCCAAAAGACACACCCTCTCAGTGGGGAGTCTAACTGATGAGGGGCCACTCAAGAAAGACTCTGAAACAGATTTACATGCAACAAAAACATTCAAAGTGAAATCAGTATTTCAAAGTGTCCAACAACAAAAGTAAAACTGAATGGACTAGTTAATGTAACATTTTTATTAGACACAGGATCAGAGGTCTCTACATTGAGTGAAACTGTATATAGAAAATTCTTTCCAAATGTTGAACTTAGAGATACTCAAAGACTCCTTAAACTAGTTGCTGCAAATAATACTGTCATTCCATACCTAGGCTATGTAGAACTTGACATTGGACTTTTTGGTTGTGTATTTCATAATGTCGGATTTCTTGTATCCAAAAAATACTAATTCCAGTTCTGTCCAAGGAATTCTGGGATGCAATATTCTGAAATATGTTAACCGTGTTTTGAAAACTGATAGCACTACACCTGTGTACATTAACAGAGAAGAAGAAAACTGGAATAGAATATCAACAGTGTTTGATTTAACAGAGAACTGTGATCGGTTATCATTTGTTAAAGTGGCAGGAAAAGAAGACATTTTAATTCCAGCTTGTTCAATGAAAGTCGTCATTGGTTCAACGCGTCAAAATCGGAGAGGAGAATAAATGGTAGCAGCTGTTCAAGCGATTCAAGGAGCAACTGGATCATTACCACGAAATATTTCTGTAATAGACACACTTAGTGAGGTAAAGAATGGAAAGATTGCTGTTCGTGTCTTAAATTGAGGAAACGAAGATATTTGGCTAAAACCCAAAAGCAGAATTGGAACTTTGCATAAAGTAGAAATAGTAAAGTCAACAGAGGATCATTACGATATCGACGAAAAAGCAGAAGACAATATGAATGTGAAATCTGATGTAGAATTCCACATTGGTGATGAAGATTTTACTGAAAAACAGAAAGCACAGTTTGACGCTTTATTAAAGAAACATTCTGATGCATTTTGTCAAAATGATTCTGATTTGGGACATTCATCTCTTGTTAAACATTCGATCAAATTAACTGACGAAATACCCATTCGTGTACCACATAGAAGAATTCCACCCAATCAGTTGGAGGAAGTGAAACAACATTTGAGTAAGCTGTTGGATCAAGGAATTATCAGAAAAAGTAACAGTCCTTTCGCATCAGCCATTGTTATTGTTTACAAGAAGGATGGAAGTATAGTGTTGACTATAGACAATTGAACAAGAAGACCATCAAAGATGCATACCCCCTCCCGAGGATAGAAAAGACTCTTGACATGTTACATGGTGCTAAATACTTTAGTTCCATAGCACAAGGATACTATCAAGTGGAGATGGATGAGGAATCAATTCCCAAGACAGCATTCAGAGTTGGTACCGGAGGACTCTATGAATACCTTCGCATGCCTTTTGGCCTGTGCTACAGTCCAGCCACTTTCCAGCGGCTTATGGAGGCTTGCTTTAGTGAAGAAAATTTTGAAATTCTGTTATTATATCTTGATGACATTTTCGTTTTCTCAAAATCTATAGAAGAACGTTTTGTTAGACTCAATATTGTGTTTTCTAAACTTAAACAGCATGGACTTAAAATGAAACCTTAAAAATGCTGGTTTTTCCAAAAATCTGTGAAATATTTAGGACATATTGTATCATCTGAAGGAATTTCTACTAACCCAGAGAAAACAGCAGCTGTGAAATCGTGGGCTAAACCAACTACAGAAAAAGAATTGAGATCTTTCTTGGGAATGGCTGGATATTACCGCCGCTTTGTGAAAGACTTTTCCAAAATCGCAAGACCTTTACATGAACTTACATCTGGTGGAAAGAAGTCGACAAAGAAAAAGAAAGTGAAACGGATTTCCATTCCAGAGTCGTGGACAAAAGAATGTGATGATGCATTCGAAATTCAAAAACAGAAACTTACATCTTCGCCAGTACTTGGATATCCTGATTTTAAACGTGAATTCATCGTAGAAACTGATGCAAGTATGGATGGTCTTGGTGCCGTGTTATCACAACAACAGGAAAATGGCAAAGTTGTTATTGCCTATGCATCAAGAACACTTCGACCGCAAGAACGAAACATGAACAACTACAGTTCCATGAAGTTAGAGCTACTTGCTCTGAAATGGGTCGTAACAGAGAAGTTTCGGGATTATTTACTTGGATCTCGATTCATAGTTTATACGGACAACAATCCATTGAGTTATCTTCAGACCGCAAAGTTAGGAGCTATGGAAATGAGATGGGCTAGCCAATTAGCACAATTCAACTTTGAGGTGAAATTCCGATCTGGAAAATCGAATCGAAATGCTAACGCATTAAGTCGAAAACCTATTCCAAAAGTTAGGACTGTGACATGTCATTCTGAAACTGCAGTTCAGAGAATCGTGTGTAGTTCCGCATTGATGGATTTATCGAAGGAAATAACTGTTACGCCAACTTATGTTAACGCCATACATGCAGAATCAAGAATAGATGCTACATCAACGCTACCAGGATATGAAACAGCAGAAATAGCGTCATTACAACGAAATGATCCATTGATTAGCCGTGTTATTTACTAGTTGAGGTCATCTACCAAACCGTCTACAGTACAGTTGAAGCAAGAAAACAAAGATGTTAGGAAACTTCTGAAACAAAGAGACAAATTAAAGTTTGAAGAAGATATCTTGTATCGAACCATAGAAATGGAAACTGGATAATTAACTCAACTTGTGCTTCCAACCATATTGAAGGATCATGTGTTAGAATCTCTCCATAACCATGCAGGACATCAGGGATGTGAAAGAACACTATCGTTAATTCAGAAACGGTGCTACTCATAGCAGGGATTTATCAAGGCTGTTTTTACTACCGGTAAACGGTACCTTTCCCCTCTTAAAAAAGTGCAAAAATTCCCATTTTTCAGAGGGAAATTCCCTGCTCAAACAGAATATTTCACACATCGTTTGTGTTTTCGTTTTTGTCCGATTGAAGTTTAACGTGCATATCGTCCTCGTCATTTAAACGCTTTTAAAATGAGATCATGAAGTATAGCATATTCAAGCTTCTAATTGATATTGAACGGTAAACCAATCTGCAATGTCGCACAACGCGAAGTGTTATATAAAGCGAATAAGAAAGAAAGATGCGGCCGGAATGCCGACAATTGCAAAACTTTTTAAATTTGCATCCAAGAAGAATGACGATAGTGACAAATCTGCAGAGATAAAAGACTGTGGAGATGAAAGTCAGATGGAACATGAGTTGGAAGAGGGGAAAAAAAACGATGTCAGTAGTGAAGGTGAGGAATCAGAGGTCGAATCGGAATGTGGAAAAATTAGTAGCCCCGTTAGTGAAAAGATAAATCAAAGACTTTTTTCGTCAGAGAAGTACGAAAATAGGTACAAATGGCTGTATTACAGCTATCCCAACAGGGGATACATGTGTAAAGTTTGTGAGATGTTTTCAACGAAGTCAGGAATATTTACCAAAGGCTGTTCCTTAGGTGACCATTCAACAAGAGTATTAGAAACTCACGCTGTTAGTGCTGCCCATAAAGATGCAGAACAAATTCAAAGTAGCAGAAAAGTGGAAGTGTTTATTCAATTATCCTTAAAAAAAACATTCAAAAAAATTAGAGAGGAATACTTTAAATAGGAATGTTATCAAAAAACTTTTTCAGTGTGCAAATTTCATGATCCATAAGCAATGGGTACTGTCAGAGAACTTCTCAGATTTTGTGAAATTCGTTTCCCATCTTGGTGTTGATGATATTCTTTGTCACTTAGAAACAGCCCCCCAAACTGCAACCTACTTATCTTCAACTAACAGTTCTTTAACTGAACTCATAACCATTTTAAGTGAGCGCATTGAAAGACATTTGCTGTTGTCTCTGAGAAATGCTGAAGCCTTCACTCTGTTAGCTGATGAAAGTTGTGATGAGGCTGGACGGGAACAGTTTGCCTTGTATGGAAAGTGGGAAGATGGAGTAGGAGAGATCAAAGAACGATTTTTAGGCATTATTAACGTTCCAAAAACAGACAGCGAGTCATTGGTTAACCAGATTAAACATTTCATGACGGCAAAATACATTCAGGTGAAAAGAATGCGATTTGATGGAGCTAATGTTATGAGTGGAGAGAGGACAGGTTGGTATAACTATTGATATTTTCTTTTAAAGTAATTCAGAAAAATAATCCAAAAGAAAGATTTTTTAGAAATTTAAGTTCTATTTAATTTTAAGTTTTTAGATATTTTTCTTATTTTTTTTAAGTATCAATATTGAAATGAGAAAGATTGAATAATCTCTTCAACATGAATAATTCAGTACAGAAATTTTAGACTATATCCTAAGATATTTAATTAATTTAGTCACTATTGTAGGTGTGCAAAGACGTCTACGCCATGAGTCACCACATGCCCTATATATGAACTGCAGGTGCCACAAGCTAGTTCTCTGCCTTAAACATATTATGAAGATGCCAGAGTTTGCTGTCCTTCAAGAGGTCGATTCAGTTCTTCTTGGATTGTGGAAAGTCTTTGAGTACAGTCCAAACAAGTTCAGTGTTTTAAGGAAGTACAAACTACATATGGCAACAAGTCACTGAAGCTTATTCGGGCTGCAACCACAAGGTCAGTGTTAATGTAATTCATAATGCAAATAAATTTCATATTAAAGAAATCAGTTTTATGGAACAAGTGTGCGGGTGATCATTCTCAATATTTTGTCTTCAGACCTATTGTGATTTCGATCTCTCAAAATGTATTTCAAATTGCTCATACTTGATTTGTAGGTGGTTATCTCACGGAGCAGCATGCTGTAGATTTGTGTCCAGGTTTTCACAGATACTTGATGCACTTGATAGTATTTATGATGATCGAAAGGAACCAGAGGTGTTTGGGCTTAGATGTGCTATGTTGAGAAAGGATGTTGTTGCAATGATTTATCTATTGTGTGATGTGCTTCACATTGTGAATGGACTGAGTACTTTTCTTCAGACTGAAAACCTAAATTTCACTGATGTACCGCACAAAGTTGATTCTGCAGTCAACAAACTGCATATATTGATAGATCAGTTAGGTGATAGAGGGAACAATGATCATCTCACCTTCAAAAATTGATGATGCTTTTCTTGAAGTAATTGACAGGACAAGTTTACAAAGAAGGCTTCGGGGAAATCAGTTACATATGGATTACAGCCCAGAGAGATTTTTGATGGAGACTGGCATACCATTTATCCATAGGTTACTAGGCGAGATTGAAGATGCATTTCATGTATCACCGGTGTTGAGGGCTTTTTGGACTCTGGATCCAAGAAATTTACCAGATCAGATCACAGAGTTGGCAAACTATGGAGAGGTAAATACTAAATTTTTGTACCAATGGATGGCTGATTTTTTTAATACCATCCAGGGCATGCATATATGACATGCCTATGTTTATATATCTCTGAATATACGAGGGTTGTCCCAAAATAATGTAGACAAGACACATAATTTATAATCTGTTCACTGCAATTTCATTAGACTTCTATGTTTTCTTCAATGACCCTTTGGCAAACAATGCTGAAAAGTTCAAATCTGTACTTTATTTATTTCTCGAGAAAATGAATAATTAGTAACAACAAGTTTTGTCAGGCGGCGCAATGTGCGACGTCGAAAATTTCCAGTTTTACGTTGTTCCTAAACCCTCCACATCGTTTACGATAACGTTTACGTTTTATTTCCGAAAATGTCTAAGAAAAAATAATATCTTTAAACATGTACCCAGCATGTACATTCAATATATATTTTAAAATATTTTTTAGGTACAAACGATCTGTCTGCTCCAAACTTGTCCTGTATTACTTGTTGTCTAACGTCCGTCTTACCGAAATGTGTCGTTCAACATTTTGACGTCCATTGATATCGTTCGGGGTTTCTTTTTTCCACTTAGTGTCATCATACTTGTTCAAATATTTTGAATGTTGTTTAACTACTTATTCATAAAACGCATTTCTCATCGATTTTGTTAATTTCATTTACTTCCAAAGCCGCTGAGGATTTATTTCATGGTCTTTACAATATTGTATCAGTTAATGCTGCGCCGCCTTAAACGCTGACAACGTCATTTTATTACTAGTTATCTTTTCAACTTGTCACAAAACGCGCTATAAAATGTTTAAAAGTTTTGTTATAGCCAAAACATTTTTTGAGTAAATAATAGAACTATTATCAAATATCAGTGTATGTTTTATTTGAATTTTTTTCATTCGAAAAGTACTTTTCCGCCCATTTTTTAATTCATTATGTTGATTTTAACCTTTTGTTTTCGACATTGCGCCGTATGTCGAATTTCTGATCTAACATGCTTTCATTTCACTAATTTAATCTCAAACAATATTCAATTTTAAAACATTATTTGAATGCAAATTTCTTGTACCCTTTGTGGCACAAATTTCATCTTCCTTTGTCTTCGAGTAACTGAATAACGCCACTTGTCTACGCTATTTTGGGACAACCCTCGTATGTACTTCATGTCATGACGTGTTAATTTTGATACAGGATGATGTCACGAAATTGGCAGAGTTTTATGGTTCTCCCAAAGAAGACCAGTTTCAGGGTCATATGGTTAGAGTACCTAGTGATCTTCAGTCTCCTCAAGCAGCAGTTGCAGAATTTCGAGCATTCAAAACACACATGTTCGTAGAAAGGTATGAAAAAAAATATATTGACAGAGAACAAAAACAAAGTTTCAAATTATTAATTTTATTATTTCATTGATTCTTATTTTTTTCTTTCCTAAGTTTTATTACTACTTCTTTTTTGTGAGCCAATATTAACATTACAGTTTACATTTAAAAAACATTATACTAACCGAATGAATTCAATTTATCGTTTCTAACCTAAGAAATTTTGTTTTCCAGTTATAGTTTTCCATTTCATGCCAAGGCAAAGTATCTGAGAAGAAGTGAACATACCAAACTAGACAATTAATCTAATGGATATTGAGTCTGAATCTGATGTACCTGGTGTAACATGATCAGGAGAACTTGATGCACATATTAATTATTTTCTCTTGTATGAAAACTATTTTCTAAAGTAATGTAAATGACTTTTTTGTTTGTTCAATCTTTATCATTTTTGTTTTGTTTTGATGCATTTTTAATCCATATTATAAATCTAAAATTAATATCATCACTTTCAACATTCTTTCCTTGATCCATCTAAAAGTTTAAGGTATTAGTGCAAACAAGAACTGTTTATAATGTAAATGCTTTGTAAATTAATAAAACGCCTTGTGTAAGAGCAAACATTTTTCCTTTTGAAATTTCACAATAAACAAAATATGAATTCCATTCTTATTTTCTATTACATTTCTTTAGTCAACACATGAGGAGATTTGGGACCATTAACACAGCATCCCTTTACGCAATGTGCAAGAGAGATGGGCTTGATCAGTTGTATCCAAGTGTAGTGCAACTGTTAAACTTCGCGCTTATAATTCCGTGTTCCACTGCATCTGTGGAGAGAGGGTTCAGCTTGATGATTTCTCTGTGCACCAACCTTAGAAACAGACTAAGTCAAAGCTCTCTGGGCTCTCTAATGAGAATTTGTAGGGAAGAAGATAAAGAATCATCCAATGATTGTCTAGAAGATCTTGTAGAAATGTTTAAAAACAAGAAAAACAGAAAAATTGATTTGTAGATTAAGGTGGCTCACTTCACCTTGAAATGTTTTCCCAAATCATCAGAAAATTACTTGATTATAATAGATATCATAATGGATAAGAAGTATTTAAGTCAAATAGGTAAAAAAGTGCAATTTTGAAAAATGAAAAATTACATTTTCGAAAATTTAAATCAATAAACATGAACAAAAGTTCCAGTCGGGTTCGAACTCATGATCTGTGGTTCAGATGCCCAATACTTTAGCCACTGAGCTACGACGATATACAACTAAATCTAACGATATAAACAGTTTAACAAAATATTTAAATCCCCATCTTGTGATGTAGTGTCTTAAAAAGTATAAGTCTGGGTGTAGTGAGGTACCTTAATTAGAATACATGTACTTGCCTCATTTGATTTTACCTTTGTTATTTCACATTTTCAATTTGTCTAAAAAACGTGCAGTTATTTTGCTTTAATAGAGGTATAGAAATAAACTTCAGAAGCTCTCAGAATGCAGGATTTTGCTCCTTTATTTTAAAATTTTTCCGGGGGGGGGGGGGGGCATGCCTCCGGACCCCCCTAACATTTTCGCGCCTAAGGCGCTCAGATCGAGCCTATGGCTCTCAATTTCCTCTTAGAAATAAAAAGGGTAGTAACATTAAATATCTGGATAAATCCCTGTACTGGCCAACCATGGTCAGGCACGTAGCATCGTTTTTGAAAGTGGGGGGGGGGGGGGGGCAGACCCATCCAAAAAATCTTGACAAGCAAAAAAAAAAAAAAAAAGGTAAATTTAAAGTTTCCAAAAATCTTCAAAATCCTAATCCGGGGGGGGGGGGGGGGGGGGGGGGCAGACTCAACTATGCTTCCAAAAAAAATTCTTCCGTACCATAATTTTTTTCCTCCAAATCATGAAATTCCTAATCCGTGAGGGGGGGGTGCGGTTACTTCCATTTCACTACTCATTTCCTTATTTTCATATCAATTTTTTACTAACTTCCAAAAATGTGGGGGGGGGGGGCCAACTCCATTATAATTCATTTATTTATATGTAAATTTTAAAAAATTTGTTGCTGCGAGAAAAAGTGGGGGGGGGGGGGCCAGGCCCCCCCCTGCCCCCCCCCCCCCCCCCCCCTGATGCTACGTGCCTGATGGTGAAAGATGTTGAACTGTTTTGTAAAAGCTGTGAAAGATGCATGGTAGCCAAAGCTCCTATTCCATCTATACGAACACCGATAACCAGTTTACTAGCATATCAGCCGCAAGACATTTTAGCGATAGATTTTACTGTAATGGAACCTTCATCTGGTGGCAGAGAGAATGTGCTTGTCATGACAGACATTTTTAGTAAGTTCACACAAAATGTTCCAACGAAAGACCAAAAAGCACTGACAGTGGCAAAAGTTCTTATCAAAGAGTGGTTTTTCCATTATGGAATACAAAGGAGAATTCACAGTGATCAAGGGAGAAACTTGGAGAGTTCCATAGTTAAAGAACTTTGTGATATGTACCATGTCTCGAAAAGTAGAACCACCCAATATCACCCGGAAGGAAACGGACAAGTTGAAAGATATAACAGAACTATGCATAATTTGTTAAAGACCTTATCACCAGAACAGAAACGGAAATGGACAGAACATCTACCAGAATTAGTGTACATTTACAATTCAACGATTCATTCGTCAACTGGATATACACCGTATTTTCTTATGTTCGGTCGTGAACCAGTGTTACCCATCGACCATTTGTTAAGAATATCTACTCCAGACCCAGACAGCATCGATAAGTACCTTTCCAACCATAAAGAGAAACTTGGAATTGCATTTAATCATGCAAGGAAAAATTTAGAGGAAAACGCAGAGAGAAGACAAGAACATTATAATAAAAGTGCAAAAGAAAGTGTCATTCCTGTAGGAACCCGAGTTTTAACCCGAAATCGTGTGCAAGGAAGGAATAAGATTCAAGATGTGTGGGACCCTACTCCTTATAAAGTCATTAGTGCATTAAGTGATAACGTATATTCTATTCAATTAGCAGATGGTTCAGGACCAGTGAAAAATGTAAACAGAAGAGAAATTCTTAACACCGGCGAAATTATTACAGAGGAACCAGATGTGGAAATTCCAGTTACAAATTTTGATGACTCCGATGAGGAAGATTCCTATTTCAAGGTGATGCATTGCGACCAAAATGAAGATATCGAAGAAGAAACAGTAAATACAGCAAGTGATACAGAGCAGCCAATTGTTCTGCTAAGACGTTCCACGCGAGCTACCGCTGGAAAACATTCGAATCCAAATCGTCTACCTAAATCTGCTGTGTCTGTTCAAAGAACTGTGATTCAAAACAAAAACTTTCAAGAACTCAGTGATGCGGTTGTTAACATAGGTGCTGCATTGGCAACAAAGTTGAATGAAGCGTGGAAACAGTATTAATTGTGTATTACTTTCATACTGTTATAAACTGTTCATATGTATGAATTTTTTTTATGATTGACTGGTGTAATTTTTTTCTCACCTTATAATATATTCATCCTGTTTTATAACAAAATTTGTTCCATTGCTGAGGGCAGCAATAACAAACTGGGGGAATATGTGAGATGAAGAATTGTATATCAGATTTTTTTAATACATATTTTATATATAAGTTTCAAAATTCAAATAAAAAAATAGAGGTTCCTCTTGGGATTGAACCCTGGCCGCTGGAGGTGATGACCACTGTCTTATCAAGTAGGCTACGGATGCTTATGTAAAAAGATGTGTTTTTTTTTATTACATTGTAACGGGATGGGAGAAATAATGACGGACCAGACCGGGTTTCGAACCCGGGCCCCCTGAATTTCTAGTCAGGTGCTCTACCAACTGAGCTATCTGGCGCCGGTATTCGAACCGGTCTGACCGTCACATTCCTCCCCCCTTAAATGATCTTCGTCCCTGAAGATCACCCCCAGACTCTTCCCCTGGCAGGAGTTCACCTGTCAGTTCCAGGGGTTAGACACGGCACCAAATGTAACGGGATGGGAGAAATAATGACGGACCAGACCGGGTTTCAAACCCGGGCCCCCTGAATCTCTAGTCAGGTGCTCTACCAACTGAGCTATCTGGCGCCGGTATTCGAACCGGTCTGACCGTCACAACATCATAATACTGTTAGTTAATCTATAGGAAAATAGTTTGATCATTTTGAACACATATGTGAATTAGTATTATTTTGATAATGATAATGTAAGGTACTTTTCATATAGTGTACGGATATAAATAGTTTTTTTCTTGAAAGTAATTTTATAAAGAAATTGATTTTGTTAGATTTTCAATTATCATAGAGATTATAAATTTCGGACAATAGCCATTTTGTTTGTGACCATTGCTGAGGACAGTTGAGAAAACTTTTACATTACCTACCAGTGCATGTAATTGTACAATTGTATACAGTATATACAGTTCCTTTCACCCTTATTTAGGGTAGGTATATGTGTACTTGAGAAATTATTGATTATGGCATTTACATTTTGTCAGAGTATATTTTTAATCTGCAACATTGCATATTCAATATTGTAATAGGGTTATTTCTTTTTATGACATCATTTATTAAATATAAGGTAAGTAGAAAAACAATATATTGTAATTGAACATATGTGTCATTATTATAGTAATTGAATTAATTGTGATGCATTGTGATTGTGAAGTTTATATGTGTATTATGTTTTGTAGGAGTGTCACCATAATATCATGCATTTATCTTGCATGTTAACATAACTAAGTTGCATGTCGACATAAATAAGTTACATGTTAACATAAAGAAGTTGCATGTTAACATAAATAAGTTGCATGTCGACATAAATAAGTTGCATGTCGACATAAAGAAGTTGCATGTTAACATAAATAAGTTGCATCTTGACATCAATAGGTAGCGTATCTAGCATCTTGAATGTCACATGTCGGCGATATTTGAGATTTTTTATAACTCTTAATTGATTGCAGTTTTCTTGCATGTCAACATAGTTATGTTGCATGTTGACATAAATATCTTGCATGTCAACATATTTATCTTGCATGTCCACATAATTAATAGAAAAATAACTTGCACACAAGGGGCAGAGATATGCCACCATAAGAAGGCACATTGTAAGTCAATAATAAATTAAGCCGCTAATTTCCCAGCACACTTTTGTGAACAACTGTGAAACAATGGGAAATCGTCATCTGCTGATACTTCAACAAAGAATAGTGGCTATAACAAGTTAAGTACCCACTGATATAGCGGGAAAAAAATGAAAATTGTGATTTTCTGGTAAGTTTTTAAAACATTGCTTCTTATCAATTTATTAAAACTAATACACACTAATATGCATACATATTGTTCATACCACTTTAGTTTTATACTTATAATCTGATATACATGTTTATATGTAATTGTTATATATGTGCATATTTTCATAGGCGATCAAGAACACATATTATTTTTGGGGGTCTTTTAGTGGGTGCATGTGCTTTCACATGAAAACGCATGTACGTAAATAGCATATGTTGTCTCAAGATTTCAAGGTCAAGGTGAACGTACCGTATGCATGACGAGAGAATAAGGTTTACCGTGAATACCACATCTACCTTGTCTGTTATCTACCTGTCGAATTAACTGTATATTCGGGAATTTTGAATATGACCTGAATTTTATTTTATTTGCAAATTTGCATTTTCATGATCTTCATTTACAATTTATTATAAACCAAAAGTTACAAAAAGAAATGCAATTCTTATTTCATTGAACGGGGGGGGGGGGCATTTGACTTAAACAGTCAGAAAAGGCTCTGGCATTTATATCTATATACAGATGTGAGACATGTATATCCACATAAACTTCGCCAAAGACTTCTTTCATAAACATGATAAAGGACTTCTGTTTCTTCGTGTGACTTTACATTAAGCCTATTCATAATTTTTTTTCCATCAACCTCTGACTAAATCTCGCGAGTTACGCCAAAAAACCCAGAAGGGGCACGATTCTAGGACCGTTACGAATATTAGGGCCTTCAACGTTACTTCTAAATAAGCGTGAATTTTGCTTTCCGGAAATGTCTACTAGTTCCGTTTATGGTTTTACTTTTATCGACCGGTGCTTGTTTCCTGCAACATATTTACATTATGTAAGTTCACAAATCAGTCATTTGACGGCAAAATTTAGGATATTATACTCATCGGAAGATGATTCAGTGACAAACTTGTATATTTGTCAAGGACCGATATAGATGTAACATATGTGAGTTGCGCATAGGAAGTAAAAATTGTCAAATCTGGAAGAAATTTTATTATAATTTTGTGGCACTTCGTGTTAAATCAGACACCTGACCTGAGGTTTGCCGAAAACATTCCCATTATCCTGTTATTTTTAATGTGTTGTTCTGTTGATTATGATGATTTGTTGATGGCAATATATTTTGATTTATTTAAGGTTGTTACAGAAGAATTCCAGATTGTTATTTTTATTCAACATCTTGCTTAGACTTCATCCGTCTGCAAACTTTTTCTCCATGGGCGACGAGATGTCTATATTTGAAATGTGTGCAAATAAGATGCTAGTGGTTCAGTGCAATTTTAAATTGTAAGGAGAAAGGTACAAGAGACTAAGCGTGATATAAAGATGGGGTATATCTTTAAACTGTGCATGTTTAAAGGATTTCCACTTTATGTGCTAAAATTGCAAATTACTTTTAAACTGCGTTTTACGCGACTTTTTTTTTTGACGGAATTATTCATGTCACCAAATGCGAATTATCAATAATAAATAATTAAATCTAAAATGCTCCAAATTCTATGATATAATGTGACTTTTTTGAAATAACGAAATGTTGTTTTCTGGAATTTATAGATTCGTAAACTCCTTTTTAAAGCGCTAAGCATAGCTGCAGCGCTTTTTTGTCGCCAGATTTCTGAACCTACTTCCACTTTCGTTTTCGCGTTTCCTATATATCGCCACCTACTGGCGGATGCTGGAGAAGTCGTACTCTGGAAAAATCATAACTATAAACTAGAAACGATCTCGTTGCGAGCAACGAGGAGGTCTTCCGTCCGATTTTTAGAAGAGGAAATGACCTTGCCTTTTATCTTCATCAACGAAACATATCAGGAAATGCAGATGTGATCTCTTAAAGAGCGGTGGATGAAGAATTATATACCCCGTTGGATCCCTAATTTGAAGGACCAGCCCCATTTTATTTCATATTAAATAAGAGGTCTTTTGACCTAATAACACGTCTAATAACCTGTAATAAAAAGAAACCGAAGAAAAAAAGAGGTTCTTCCTTTGTAAACGGAAGACCCTAATAACAATAAGAATAGAAGGGTGTTCCGCTGAAGACGGAAGACCCTAATATTAAAAAACTGTTTTTGTCTAAATCTTAATTGAAGAGTGTTTTTCGACTTGTACTACAGTCCAACAACCCTTTTATGTTGAATATTTTAGTTAGAAAAAGAAATAAAAAGGAGAGAAAGTAATAGAGAGAAAGAGCAAATCTTGGCTCCGGCGAGATTAGAACACACAACCTTTGCAGGTGTCTCAAAACATGGCTGACACGAAATAATTCCCGAATTTGTCTTTGAATTTGGGGCGTTTTCGCCCGGAAGAGGAGCTGAGTTTTTGTATGAGATGAAAAACAACGTGTAAGATGTCTGACTATTCAGGTTTGGTAACAGTGCGAGGTCATTTGAAATATTGATGCGTGTTTGTGTCTGGAGGGGGTTGAAAAGACCCGAGCTTGATTTTCGTCTTAAATAAATCGAAAATAGAATTTTGAGGTGTGGATCTCGGATTCGGTTAACAACAATTAGGGGAAGTCCTAAAACAATGACTGATGCATTTTACCCATGTATTTCAGTGTTGAGATTTTTTTTTCGTGTCGTTTACTATTATGCTTGAATGTTTTATTTCAGCAGGATTGATACAATCTTTATAAATGTAGAAATAACGAAATCAGTAACACGTAAATTTATTCGGTAAAAATTTGATGACAGTAATTTCCACAGCTCTAACATTCATAAGTAGTTCACACGCTATCGTACATACAGACAAAATGGAAAACAAGAAATATACATGCAACGGAAATATAACGCGGCTGCTTACATCCCTTGTACTCTGTAAATTTTAAGTCTCCGTACAGGCTATACTCGCCGTTTGATCTCAGGAATTTCTTCTTAATTGTTCAATCCGCTGCATATTTGGCAGACAATAAGAATGGGGTCCAAGGTTTTTTTCTACAGTCACGTCAAGCACGCCAATCGAAACTCAAATGCCCAAAAATTTATAACTCTCTTAAAAATGAACGAATATGTTTGGTCATTAGTACAGTAATCTAGAATTGAATTAGGTTGAAAATAAAGGCTCACGTGAAAGATCCAGTAAAATAAGGCCAGAAAAACTAAATGATTTTGTGAATAGGAAAGGGGGGGTGGGGGTCGGTGCGTGTACAGTGTGTAAATTTAATTTCGACGTATAGGCAACAAGCGCTGTTAATCTCAGGAATTTCGTCTTAATTGTTCAATCCGCTGCATATTTGACAGACAATAAGAATGGGGTCAGAGGTTCATTTTCACGAATTTTCATTAGGATTGAGTGAAGGGCTTGGGAGTTAGAATTTTTTTTTACAGTACATGTCAAACACAACAACTAAAACTCAAATGCCAAAAGCTTCATAACTCTGTTAATAATGAACGAATTGGTCTGGTAATTAGTACAGTAATCTAGAATGGTAATTAGTTGAAATTAAAGGTCGAAGATCAAAGATCAAGTAAAATCGGGCCCTAAAAACTAAATGATTTTATAAATTGGGAAGGGGGCGGGGGTCGGTCGGTGACTTCTATATTAAACGTAGAATATTAAATTCTAAATATCACATATTGCAATATGTGGTATTAAATAAAATACATATGTTAAAAACAATGTATAAGCGTTGTTTGAAAGATGTAACTATTGATTTTTTTTTTTTACATCTGTTTATTTTTAGGCTCAAACACTCATAAACGGGTGGTCAGTTTTCAAATTTTGTCGCAGTCACCCGTTCGTTTGTATAGTTACGAGTATAAACTTCGGAGGTTTTTCTTAATCCCAGACAGGCAACAGATTTGTATCAGTATATAGACATGCACAAAAAAGGAAAAAGTACACCATCTTTAATAAAAATGACTTTTTAGCGTTGACTTCCAATCAGTAAGAAGACGATCATTAAACAATGAATTTCAAATTATTTGAATCCATAGACATTATCTTGTAACTTGAAATAAATACATGTATAATTTTTGGACGCCAGTGTACATTTAGCCTCTATCCAATTTACTGCATGTTACCTGTACTTTGTTCTTATGTACTTTAGAGAGAGAGAGAGAGAGAGAGAGAGAGAGAGAGAGAGAGAGAGAGAGAGAGAGAGAGAGAGAGAGAGAGAGAGAGAGAGAGATTTTCTAGTTTTTTGTAGTGTTTAGGGAATCTGTATATCAGCAACGTATGTCAATAAACGCATGCATACATGCAAGCGTGTATCTATGTATGTGAACAAATACTAATCAGTCCTCCTTTTAAAGCCATGTAGAATAACGTTGGTGCATTGCTAAATGTTGTGTGCATACAGTCATTGAGATGGCGGCATTTCTTTGATGCCGGCAAAGCGACCCAGTGAACTCTAATGCGGTCGTACTTCAGGGGCGCTTCGGCGGCATGTCTTTGATGGCGGCGATGCGAACTGCTGACAAAAACGAGCTCTATATTTGTACTAAAAAAGCTGTTATTATTTTTATTTATGATGAAAATAAAACGGAAAACAATAAAAACCATCATTTTAAAGGTAAAATTGTTAAACAAAACAAAATTAGGGAAGAAAAAATAATCGGCACTCGGGGATGGAACCCGGGTCGCCTGGGCACAAGTCCAACACTCTAACGACTGAGCTACGCGGACTCTCGCTTCAAAACTTTTGAACTCAAAATCTCGGGAATGCCTGAATCGATTTTAACACGAGTTTCATATTCTGAAGTGTTTTAAGCGTCTCTATCGAATAAAAACATCAATAAAATTCAAATCTAAAAATTTGAAAAATTAAGGTTTTTCATTTCCTTCCGGTGACGACCGGAAGTGACGGCGGACGTTCGGATATGCAAAGGGCACTGCGGCCGTTCACTATCTACCTTCTCTGAAAACTTGAAGGTTCTATCGTAAATACTTTTTGAGAAAAATCGTGAACAAGCAAAAACGTAAAATCTTTAATATCTCGGTACCGGAAGTGACGACCAAAAAAAGCCCGTGTACTTTTCTTACAAATTTTGTCATGAATAAGATCTGAAAATTTCATAAAAATTGGCTGAAGCATTTTTGAGAAAACGTGACAGAAAAAAAAAACAATAAAAACTAGACACGATCTCGTTGCGAGCAACGAGGAGGTCTTCCGTCCGCTGAAGACGGAAGACCCTAATATTAAAACACTGTTTTTGTCTAAATCTTAATTAAAGAGTGTTTTTCAACTTGTACTACAGTCAAACACCCTTTTATGTTGAATATTTTAGTTAGAAAATTAGACAAAAAGGAGAGAAAGAAATAGAGAGAAAGAACAAATCTTAGCTCCGGCGAGATAAGAACACACAGCCTTTGCAGATGTCTCAAAACATGGCTGACGCAAAATAATTCCCGAATTTGTCTTTGAATTTGGGGCGTTTCCGCCCGGGAGAAGAGCTGAGTTTTTGTATGAGATGAAAAACAACGTGTGAGATGTCTGACTATTCAGGTTTGGTAACAGTGCGAGGTCATTTGAAATATTGATGCGTGTTTGTGTCTGGAGGGGGGTGAAAAGACCTGAGCTTGATTTTCGTCGTAAATAAATCGAAAATAGATTTTTGAGGTGTGGATCTCGGATTCGGTCATTACATGTAGTACAGTAATCTAGAATTGAACTAGGTTGAAAATAAAGGTTCAAGATGAAACATCCAGTAAAATCAGGCCAGAAAAACTAAATTATTTTGTGAATAGGAGGAGGGGGGGGGGGGTCGGTGCGTGTACTGTGTAATATTAATTTCCCAGTATAGGCAATAAGCGCCGTTTAATCTCAGGAATTTCGTCTTGATTGTTAATTCGCTGCATATTTGGCAGAAAATGAGAATGGTGTCCGAGGTTCATTTTCACGAATTTTTATTAGGATTGAATGAAGGGCTTGGGAGTTATGATATTTTTGCAGTACATGTCAATCACGACAATTGAAACTCAAATGCCAAAAACTTCATAACTCTGTTAATAATGAACGAATTGGTCTGGTAATTAGTACAGTAATCTAGAATGGTACTTAGTTGAAATTAAAGGCCCAAGATCAAAGATCAAGGAAAATCGGGCCAGAAAAACTTTATGATTTTATAAATGGGGGGGGGGGGGGTGTCGGTCGGTGACTTTTATATTAAACGTAGAATATTAAATTCTTAATATCACAAATAACACAATTTCTAAACAAAATACATATGTTAGAACAATGTATAAGCGTTGTTTGAAAGATGTAACTATTGATTTTTTAACATCTGTTTATCTTAGGCTCAAACACTCATAAACGGGTGGTCAGTTTTCAAATTTTGTCGCAGTCACCCGTTTGTTTGTATAGTTACGTGTATAAACTTTGGAGGTTTTCCTTAATCCCAGACAGGCAACAGATTTGTATCAGTATATAGACATGCACAAAAAAGGAAAAAGTCCACCATCTTTAATAGAAATGATTTTTTAGCGTTGACTTCCAATCAGTATGAAGACAATCATCAAACAATGAATTTCAAATTATTTGAATCCATAGACATTATCCCGTAACTTGAAATAAATACATGTATAATTTTTGGACGCCAATGTACATTTAGCCTCTATCCAATTTAATGCATGTTACCTGTACTAGTTCTTATTTAAATGCTAAAACATTTGTACTTTGAGAGAGAGAGAGAGAGAGAGAGAGAGAGAGAGAGAGAGAGAGATTTTTTTATAGTGTTTAGGGAATCAGTATATTAGCAACGTATGTCAATAAACACATTTATATACATGCATGCGTGTATCTATATATGTGAATAAATACTAATCAGTCCTCCTTTTAAGGTAATGTTGAATACTTATTTAAACGTGGGTGCATTGCTAAATATTGTGTGTGTCATTGAGATGGCGGCATTTCTTTGATGCCGGCAAAGCGACCCAGCGTACTGCAGGGGTACTTTGGCGGCACATCTTTGATGTCTGCGTTGCGACGAGCGTATGAATTTAGCGAACTGCTGACACAAACAAGCTATCTATTTGTAATTTAAAAAAGCCGCTATTATTTCTATATATAATAAATATAAAACGGAAAACATTAAAATCCATCATTTTAAAGATAAAATCGTTAAACAAAACAAAATTAAGAAAAAACCATCATTCGGCATGTTTTTGATACCGGCAATGCGACAAGCGTCTAAATTTAGAGAGCTGCTGACAGAAAAGAGCTCCATATTTGTACTGAAAAAAGCCGCTATTATTTATAATTATGACAAAAAAAAAACGAAAAACATTCAAATCCATCATTTTAAAGACGAAATCATTAATCAAAACACAAATAAGAGAGAAAAAACATTCGGCACTCAGGGACTGAACCCGGGTCGTCTGGGCACAAGTCCAACACTCTAACGACTGAGCTACGCGGACCCTCGCTTCAGAACTTTGAAGTCCCAAATCTCAAGAATGCGTGGATTGATTTTAACACGAATTTCATATTCTGTAGTTTTGAGAGCGTCTCTATCGAATGAAAAAATAAAAAAATTCAAATCCAAAAAATTGAAAAATTAAGGTTTTTCATTTCCTTCCGGTGACGACCGGAAGTGACGACAGACGTCCGGATATATGAGAGACACTGTGGCTAACGACTCTCTACCACCACTGAAAATTTGAAAGTCCTATCTTGAATACTTTTTGAGAAAACGCGTGAACAAGCAAAAACATAAAATCTTTAATATCTCGGGACCGGAAGTGACGACCAAAAATTTGATCGATAAATTTCTTACAAATTTTGTGCTCAGTGAGGTCTGAAAGTTTCATGAAAATCGGCTGAAGCGTTTTTGAGAAAACGTCAAAGAAAAAAAAAATAATAATAATAGGGGAAAAGAAACAAAGCAATAACAATAAGGTCTTCCGTTGGAAACGGAAGACCTTAATAATAGTGAAAAAGAAACAAAGCAATAACAAGAAGCTCTTCCGTTGGAAACGGAAGACCTTAATTATATGCAATTGGGAGAACATGCAGATGCATTTGTTCTACCAGTATTAAATTAACAATAAGTTTCATTTTAACGGGTGCTCCAAAAGCCATATCATGATGATTTATTTCGAGAAAAAAATGGATGTTATATGCATTAAGTTGTATTTTAGGTGTTTAGTAATAATTGGAATAATTCTACAATATCAATAGGTTTTGAGTGTTTTTAAATGTAATATGTTACAGTTATGAACACCATGTTTTATATAAAAATGCAGAATTTTTATACACAAAATTTTTCGATTAACACCGGGCCCCTTCCACGATAATTTGTGGTGCTTTTTATAAACATTATTTTAGGCTTTGTTTCCTGTATGCAATATTTCAGAAATATTTTTCTTTCAATTTGCATTGATACGTAATTTTATAATTATCCAAAACCAATAATTTGATTATTATTTATGAAAAAAAACATAACTGTCGAGTTACTTTAAATACTACAGTAAATATATGTAATTATTATAATAATCTTTATAAAATGATACCAGCTAACTTCGTTTAATTTGCAAATATGATTTTATTTATGATTTATGTGCAGTATGGACAAATTACGCAGTAATAAAAACACTTTGTAACAGTAAAAATTGAAAGTGATGTGTAAGATTCAACATTGCTATGAATTAAATATAACTTTTAGATATTTAAATGAATTCGCGTATTATGTGATAACTGTACCCATTATATTGGTATATATGAAATAAAACTTCTTGCCAATTTAATATTGCTTGATAACGTCGAAAATATACTAAAAGTTTTCTATCTGAGTTCAATTTTTCTAAAAGAACCCGTACATGGCTACGGGTTTTCTTTAATACGACCTCTGTTATGCTGATGAAAACATTTCTTCCATCCAATGGCAACTTCTTGGGCCTTTCCGGCAGACCTTATATGTATTGCAGGTGTCACTACAGTATTAATGTTTACTATAAATCCCTACCATAAATGCGCATCTTTAGACACAAGTTATAAATTCAAAACAAACTTCTGCGAAAATCCTTTTGATATTTTTTAAAACAACACTTCTTCTCCAATTTAGTATAAAGAACACAAGCAAGGCACAAGAGTTTTTTACGTCGAAGTTACACGTGTGCTTGAAAAGCACAAGATCTAGACCACAAGCCAAGAACTTATCACCCGTCTTCCCATAAAAAACAACACACATCACAAAAAATGACCTAGCTCGCATTATTTCAAAACGTGAATAGTCAGACATCTTGCACATTTTTTTTCATCCATAAAAAGGTAGCCCCTGTCGCAGGCGGAAACGTGCCCAAATTCGAAGGAGAATTCGGGAATAGTTTTGCCTCAGCTAGGTTTTGAAGTGAACCTAGTACGGTGAAATATTGTTGTGACATCTGCATAGGCGTCCATGACAACATCCTTTTAATAAAACATGTTAAAAACACGAGACTTTTTACGTCTGATGAGATGTGAGCTAGACTTCATCAAATTCAATGATATACCCTTTAATATACCTCAGAATAGACCGTCTAGTTGATGCTTAAATGAAAAGAAGCGACTCCATTTTGATATTCTAACATCAGGTAATGTTAATACATTAGGGGGTCTTTGCATGGTGTATTGTAAAATAAGGCTGAAAATATTGTTCAAACACCAAAGTTTATATTTTGAAGAATAAGTAGCATTCCCTGCAAGGCAGATCTGTAATGCGGTTAGTATTATATTACTTTTGTCATAACTTTTTGGCCTTTTATTTTGCGATAATATTGGTATCGTAATTTGCCACTTTTTTAGTGTTCATTAATTATTTTTTCATTTTTTGGTTTGGAAGTTATCAAGTGTAAAAACAAAGAAATGATGAAAATTAGCAAGTTATTTAAACATAATTATATATTAATCATCATTTGATCGTTGTTATTGGCGACAATCTTATTTTAATTAATTTTCTTCATAAGAAATAATGCACTCTGCAGCTCTGCTAAACAGTTGCGAACTCTGTTTAAAACTAACAAGCAATATCATTAAAAATTACTACAAATGATCTCGATTTCCAGAAATTGCTAAAAAAAATATTAAAATCAAGCATTTTTCAACATGCTTTAAGGCAGATTGTTATAGGCCTACTGTAAATTGTAAATCTTGACTTTACAGTCAAATGGATAAATCATTCTATGCTTCGAAAATAAAGATACACTGACATTTATTGCGAAATGCTTTTATTATGATTTTTTAAAAAGTCATCAGCATTTTGTTTTCATGTAACACGACAGCATGCATTAATCATTAAAAAAATTATGCATTCTATAACCGAGACATATCCAAATCCTACATTATTTCTGAATTCTGAGTAAGTGCATTTTTTCTCAATAACGAACAATATGATTCTTTACATGTATTTTCATATCAATCGATATATTTTGAACACTTTTTTCTAGACTTAGTGCTTTTCAGTACTTTCAGTACTTTTATTAAAGTCTACATTTGATCAAATTATCTTTCGATTCGGACTACATTATATGTAGAGGTATCAAATCATACCGATATAAACATTTTTTCAATGTTCTCAATAAAAAATAAAAAAAACCTTATGATTAATCAATGTTTAATTCAAAACAGAGGTCGATCTAATCAATGTACAATATACAGTCGCGTGCCATAAATGAGTTCGCAAAACGGGCGCCGAAACATCTTTTTTTCTGTAAGGTAGATTTTTAAAACGAAAACAAAGCCAATTTTCTCTAATGACCAGAATAAAAAACTCGTCCGATGATTCTCCGCCTTTTTTCTGTTAAAGTTAAAAACTGTTTCTTTATGCTTAAATGAATAAGAGGATAGACAAATCAGCCTGAACAAGATTTTTAGTAGTATATTGAACTATGTAAACAAAAAATGACACAAGCCTTGCTTACATGACAAAGAATTGTGAGCCCAGTATCTTGCTTATAACTCCACGACATACTTTCAAATTTCATTTGATCATTAGAAATGCATTCCTAAAGCATTGTAAATAATAATAAGAAAAATACAATTTGACCAAAATCGTGACCATGTCCCTTGAAGTCCAAATTAATTAAATGAGAATCAAAATTGATCACTAAAACTACATTTAGTAAAATTATAACAGATTTTTAAATAAAAGTATTTAAGATAAATTATATTTATAATTTGTCATGTAATAATTTTAATCTCTAGATTGACCCCAATAACCAACTCTCTGAACCAATTGGTGAAGTTTTCAACCCATCGTCGGAAACCAACGGCCAGTCTCGCATACCCTTACTGACCGTCAGGAAACCCACGGCCAGTCTCGCATACGCTTACTGACCGTCAGGAAACGTATGCGAGACTGGCCGTGGGTTTCCGACGATGCTTTCAACCATTAACTTTCATCAGCCATGAGCCTGGTTTTGGGTCTAACAACAAAACATCATACTGGATGGAACCTTTGACCAACAACTCTAAGCCAATAGCCTACATGGTTTTGATTCAACACATACTGGATGGAACCTTTGACCAACAACTCTAAGCCAATAGCCTACATGGTTTTGATTCAACAACTTCAAGAAATCTAGACAATGGAATGGGATCTCTTCGCCAATATCTGCATTGTCAGAGCCATGTGGCTGTTTCAAATCCCTGTAATTGATTAAATTGACTTTAAATTGATATTTCCACCTTTTATGTAATGGTACTTAATATTCATTTTTTTCACAGATGCATGGTCGCATTTGTAGGACACAGTCAAAGAAACAATTCAACGTCATGCTTGATCATTTAATCAATGTTGTTTTCATATCAAATAAAGTTTCAAATCATGATGCATCAAAGAAAAAAATTGGAATACATATAAGCAACAACTGATTATTTAATAAAATAAATCTCAACAGAGTATAAAAAAATATATTTGTGTAACAATAATAGATAACATGGCATGTACAGCGTGATACAATATTTTAATGATTTAGATATATAATTATGGAGAACATCCCAAAAAAGTTGAACATTGACTGTGTAAAGTTATAAGGATGCAATGAAAATTATTTACATCTCCAATATCTGAATACTTAAATATCTCTCTCTCTCTCTCTCTCTCTCTCTCTCTCTCTCTCTCTGATTTAGAGAATTTTTCGATCTTTTACTTCCGAAAGTCAAAAGACTCCATCATGTTTGGCGATTCGTATTTGGTCTGTTAATGTTATTGTGGGTCGAAACTTTCCGGTATTCTCCATGCATTCCACATTTCAAAGTTGGCCGGGGTTCTAACATCTATAGAAAATTCAAAAACGAAGAAAAGGTTTACCATTGTGTCACAATGTCCACAATATTCATAGAGAACGAAATTGCACATTAGCAAGATCAAAATTGTAAACAATCGAACACGACTCGTACAATAAATTTTTTTTTACAAAAGTAACATTATTTCATTTCTAAAATACATACTGAGAAGCTTCAACTAAGAGAAATTTGACTTCTTGTAAGTGTTCGAGTGTCTGTGGATAGAATTCAACTTGGTCGATGGTACTTACATGGGATTGGAGTAGGTGACCTGGATATGATCTGCCTTTTCCTGGAAAACAATTCAAACACCCCATCAGTGTTAAACGACCGTGTTATTACTGTACAATAAACTGCAATTTAAAAGTTCGAATTTCTAAAGACAACGTTTCTATTTTTAATTAGAATTATTTCAATTGATTCATCAGTGCATGTGTAATATACGGTGTAGCATATATGATACTACAATATTATACGGTGTCTCTTCATATACCTTTATGTACTTATCCACATGGATTATGAAAGGATACCCGATATAATAAATTGGGTATAATATTTTATCATATTCGACAACCAGTTTTCTCTAACTCATATGGACAGTCAGCTCCCAATTGGACCAATATTAGGAGTAAGCGAATCTAATTGTGTTAGAGCCACCATTCATATATTATATCTAAAGAATATGACTTTCGTCATATAAATTTTAATCGAATTTTTTAATGGGAGTTATAGGAAGAAGCATGGACCTTATATAAATTTACTAAATACATGTAATACATACAAATTCAAACTTCATGTTTCGACAAGATCTTGGAAATTGCTTCACTGACTTCAGGTTTAAACATAATAAATATGGAAATCGTCTGCCATCAGATACTAGCATACAAGAGGTTTTTTTCTGAAATATCAGACTATTAAGTTTTACAATTTGTTAAAACTGTATTTACGGTTTCCATCTCCTCTTCCTTCTGCACATCCGTTCACATGCCCTCTTGATACCATGGAAGTCCACATATCTGACGATGAAGTAAGCGTTGAGCACGATCAGCCCCAAGGTCATCAATATGACAAACACAAACCACGCCACATTCCGCGTGTCCTCAAAAAAGGTCAGGTAGCGGTCAGTGGTAGTAATGGCGGTGGTTGTGGCGACTGCAGGGATGATAAGCGTGACGGTGGCGATGTCTGTGAGACCACCGCCGTCTGTGGCTGTTAGAGAAACCGCCAGAGTCTGTCCTGAGTAGAATCCGGACAAGCTGGACGCCACAAATAGGTCACCGGTGCTAGAGATCCCGAAATAGTTGGCACCAGTAGATGTAGGGTCGATACTGTAGGTTACATCACCTAGGAGATAGCAAAGGATGCAGCTCCATTTACAGTGTGCAAACATTTAAACGTTCTCTAAAACAAATCAGCAAAAAACGCTTACCAAAAGTTCCAATATCTCCATCCGTGGCGGGAAGGCTTGCAATGATTGTGCCTACGTCAGCAGTAGAAGACGCGAAGAACGAGTACGAACTGGCGGTAAATGTCGGGGTGTTATCGTTAATGTTGTCGATGATGACGTTCAGGGTGGCGGTGTCGGTTAGTTCCCCATCAGATACCGTGACCGTGCAGGACAGTGACGTAGCACTTCCGGTATCAACGTCATAGTTTGTGCTTAACGTCACAAGTTTTGTAGTTGGATTCATTGTGAGTTCAGGACAACTTTGTGTGTACGTTAAAGTGGTTCCTGCATCTGGATCACTCACTGAAAAAGATGGAGTGCCAATAGTGGTCCCTGCCTGTAAATCCGTAAAGAAGACTGACTAGACTAGCCATAAAAATACATCACAGATAAATAAAATCATAGATTTCTTAAAAGATCTTGCAAGCTATAATGAACAGAAAAAATCTCACTGAGCCCTCGTTGCCAGTGAGGGTATAGGTAGACAGGAGAAACTTTGGAGCCTCGTTTTGGTTTGTAATTGAGATGGTCAACGTTCCGCTGGCTGAGGCTTTGCCATCGGACACGTAGGCGGTCAACAGGAATGACGTAGTCCCAATTGTCTCGTAATCAATGTTCGTAGACGAAGTTTTAACGGTGCCAGCTGAAATATATGTACAAAGCATTTTTGGAAATTTTACTTTTTACAATACTTGAATGACCGATTCCATCTGGGTTATTTCAAAATGCTTAAAAAAGGTTAATGTAAAGACTCATAATGCAGAAGAAATCACTGAAGCAAAGGTCTGTAGATAGTTAGAACATATTTGATAATGAATCTTTTAAACAAACAAACCACTTTTATGCAAATAATCTTTAAAAATATTTTTCATTTCAAAACTGCGATTTGAGTTTTCAAAACTGCGATTTGAGTTTTCAGATAAACTCACTGGTGGAATCTATGGTAAAATAGAGGGAGCCACTGGCCGGAGAGATGGTGGACGTCCACGTGTGTGTGTCCAGTGAGTTGACGTCAGTCTTGGTCACCGTGTACACGTCGGTGGTGGCCGCGGTGTTCTCCGCCACAGACACGGTGGTGGGAAGGTTGGTGATGACTGGGGCGGTGTTTATGTCTGTCAGAATTCGTAGTTATTATTGATTATCTGTTGTCAGTTTTACTTTATATAATTAGGCTGACATACTAGTATATCACTAGTATATTGTCTTACAATATTTGTATGATATGTTACGGAAGGTTGAAACAAAGCAACAAAAGCATTATACTTTTATTGAATTACAAGGAGGAACTGGATTCGACGTCATTGCTTTTTCAAACCTTTAAGTCAATGGCCATAACAACTTTCTTTTCTAACACACAATAAAGCTTACATAAAAAAAAAATTAAAGCCATTTGATTTTGATTGCTGTGACACAAGAAATAAATGACAGTCATATCATTACTTCTAAGGTCACTTGTAGGTTTACCTGAGATTTTAATGGTCAAGCTTCGAGGTCCTACCAGTGTGTGTCCGTCATAGACGTAAATAAACAAATCGTAAGCGGTGTCAGTCAATCCGGACAAACTCTTGTCCGCCAAAATCGCTCCAGCTGAATAAGATAGAGAATACAGAAAATGAAGGAGTGCATAGAGAAATTTCATTAGTTTGAATTAATAAAAAACCTTTTCATTAATGTTTAAGTCTTTCACTAAACAAACGCAATATACTGCATCTGCATGCAAGATACAGTACTTTAGTACACAATCACGTCTTTGGTTTAGTACATGCAATTTTTAAAGAACCAATATATCTACGTAGTATTTTGACGATATTAAGTTATTTATCAATTATTATAAAATATTTATTTGGATATAGCAGTGCTCACAGTCGTAGATTTTGAATGGACAGGTGGCGGGGATACACGTCATGTTATAATACAGCTGGTCGTTCTCAAGGTCAGTAGAGGTCACGGTGTAAACGTTGGTTCCTATGGAGACACTGGAGGACGCAACGTCAATCGAGTTTGATGCTGGAACCATGACAATACACATGAATATGTACGTAATATACAGATTGTGCCCAAAAAGTCTTATATAAAAAAAAATCTGAGAATATAAAGTTCCCGTGTTACTCTTTTTTATAAAGGTAACGTTAAGTACATTTACTAAAAATTACAAATACTAAAATAAAACTCGGATTGAAGTCATAGAAAACAATGCTAATTGCGAAGAGTTCTTATAGTTATGCTACACTGAAATGAGTAACTTCCCTTACTTGTCTGTAGGTTGGTGATGACGGGGGCCTGGTTCCTCAGTATGTACAGGGTGAACGTCCCAGTGGTCGTGTCCTTCGTGTCGTCACACTTCACCGTCACCGTGTAGGTCCTTATGCTGTCGTAGTTCAGACCAGCGCCCGCTCGCAAGTTGATCGCATAGTCTAAACAAAGTTAAGAAAACACGATATCAGAGTTAGATTTATTAATATGGACAGGATATTGATAGGGCCATCATTAGTTTGCTAACCAAGTGTTCGATTTGATTATTTTCAAATAATGTCAGTGTAAATTGTATTAAAAAAAACAGCGCTAGCTTCTCCCAAAAGCTACACTTGTCAAAAAGGTCCTTATAAAACACATACTTGAAGTCCCCGTTGCGTATCTAAGATACAGGGCCGCTAACGCGGGGCTGACGTTCGTGATTGAACACGTGACTGTGTCAGCCAATGAGGCATCAGTAACGGTAAGGACGTAGAGCTGGGTCTCCACATTCACATCTTCGCTGATCTCAGTAGAAGCTGGCAGGTTTTCTATGACAGGCGGCTTAATTAAGTAATAAACATAGTACCCTTGTATAAAATCCACCTTCGTGGTATAACTACATCATATATACTCACCAGTAATAATGTACATGTATTCAGAAATGACACACATCTTTACATATATTGGGAAAGAAGTTTTTTTTATACTTTTGGTAGGGTGATGGAAATTAATATCAGTTATTACATGTATTAATTAGGGAACAAGGAATCATACTTTGAGAATTATGAGGTGATAATTTCGGTCGGGGCGTGGTCAAATCCAATATTTCGGTCGGGGCGTGGTCAAATCCAATAAAGCCCGAATGGCTTTATGATAGATTTGACCACGCTCCGACCGGAATTATCACCTCATAATATTCAAAGAATGATTCCATTTTACTTATATTTATATTATTTCCAATTTATACACTTTAAGCCAACATTATTTTAAAACTACTATTTCTTATGTATCATATGCTATGTATTATTACTACGCAGCGCAGCCAATATCGTTCTTCGGTTATGCTACAAGACACGCCCATTCATGTTTTATGAAGTTATTGGGTTTTAGGATTCAAATTTGATTCGTAATGTTATCACACACAAAGACAGCTGAAAAATGTAATCTTTACTGAGTAACTACATGTATAAGACACCTGTTATCACTATGCTTTAATTATGTCGCAATTTCATTAAACAATTTCTGGGGGTTTTTTGTGAGACTGGGGAAGTGGCAGTCAAAACATTGCTATATACTGTACAACTTACAAGGAAAGACCAGATCAAATATTCTTTCTTAAGATTTTATTAATTTTTCTAACTTTTTGGTCATCAACAACGAATTGTAATTGTGTCACCCACAGTATATCACCTGAATTAATATAACGCTTGTATCAGCTGAGAAGAGTCGTAAAAGTATTGTTTGTTGGATGTTTATATTACAATTTACAATTATTTTTACAGTTACTTTGTTCTCCCGTATAAAACATTATTTGAGTAAAATCGCCCTTCGGGCTTCATGAGATTTGACCACGTGACCGACCCGTTTTTATATCCCCATATACATTGTACATCCAAATATCACAGACTGGTGTACCTTTGACTTTGACTTTATGGGCTTTATAAAATTTCAAATCACTTTGTGTTGGTAAAATGACGAATTCAGCCTTGAGTACCGAACTGTTTTTAAGAAGGTTGGACGGCCATCTTTAGACTATTATGGATCTTCTTAAAAAGAAGAGCTCTTTACGAATAAAGATATGTAGCTAAATATTTAAGTTTACTGAAGTATGTGGACTTTTTCTTACTATATGATAGTTTAAAGATAAACAAATCATATTATAATAACAAAAACAAGAGGCCCATGGGCCACATTGCTCACCTGAGCAACAATAGACATTATCAAATCAGCTTTACGGAGTAATATACCCAAAAAAATATGGACAATGTAGTCTAACAGATATTGTATATCAAAAATTCAATTTTTTCCCAGGATATTCTGTTTATCATTGATCCCGTTTTGTCACAGTATAGTCATTTCACATATTGAGCATTACAGTTCTCAAGAAGATCAAAATCAACTGGGATATAAACCTACATCAAACTTGTGTCAGCCCAAGAATTGTCCAGAGGCCAGTCTAAACAATTTTAAAGAATAAAAAATATGTCAAAATGCTTGCATATAAGTTAAACCATATATTATAACATTTGAACTTTGGTGAATTTAAATGTTTTCTTTTGTAAAATTGGACCCTCCACCCCATGTGGCTCCATCCTACTCCTGAAAAATATGATTTTGACAAATTTGAATCTGCACTATCTAATTATAAGGTTGCTTTCACTAATGTTG
The DNA here is from genome assembly GCF_963853765.1 of Magallana gigas. Classification (NCBI taxonomy): domain Eukaryota; kingdom Metazoa; phylum Mollusca; class Bivalvia; order Ostreida; family Ostreidae; genus Magallana; species Magallana gigas. The sequence continues at coordinate 21,691,872 of NC_088857.1, read as the reverse complement.
CACCTTTTCTAAGAAAATGTTGTTTTTTTATTAAGAAGAAGATTTTTCTCAATATATTCCTTTGTAAAGATTTAACCGGTCCCAATTGTGCCCCTACCCTACCCCCGGGGATCATAATTTGACCAAACTTGAATCTACCCTACCTGATGATACTTCACACAACTTACAGCTTTTCTGGCCAGTCGTGTTCTGAGTAAAATAAAGGGCCACGCCCTATTGTAAAGGGAAATAATTAGGATTTATTGAAAATTTTGTGATATTTTTAAAAAATCTCCTTCTCAAAATCTCACCATCTGAGGATGCTTCCATACAAGTTTCAGCTTTTCTGGCCAAATGGCTTTTGAGAAGAAGATTTTTAAAGATTAACTCTTTATACTCCTATGTAAAACTTTGATCCCCCATTGTGACCCCACCTTACCCCCGGGGACCATGATTTGAACAAACTTGAATCTACACTATCTGAGGATGCTTCCACATAAGTATCAGCTTTTCTGGCCACATGGTTTTTGAGAAGAAGAGTTTTAAAGATGAACTCTATATACTCCTATGTAAAACTTTGACCCCCCATTGTGGCCCCACATTACCCCCGGAGACCATGATTTGAACAAACTTGAATCTACACTATCTGAGGATGCTTCCACACAAGTATCAGCTTTTCTGACCAAATGGTTTTTGAGAAGAAGATTTTTTTTAAAAATCACCAAATTTTCAATAAATCCTAATTATTTCCCTTTACAATAGGGCGTGGCCCTTTATTTTAACAAACGTGAATCCCCTTTACCCAATGATGCTTTGTGCCAAGTTTGGTTGAATTTGGCCAAGTGGTTCAGGAGAAGAAGTCGAAAATGTAAAAAGTTTACAGCAGACAGACGGACAGACAGACAGACGGACGGCGGACAAAAAGTGATCAGAAAAGCTCACTTGAGCTTTCAGCTTAGGTGAGCTAGAAAAAGAAGAAAAAAACAAAGATGGTTAATTTGTTGACCACCCAGCCTCTTTAAATCAGATGCAACTTGAACCTTTGATTTATTGATATACAAGAATTTAAGTTATAGATAACATACATAGTTGGTGACAGTGAGAGTGAAGGTATGCTCAACAGTATTCAGACACAAATCCGTCGCCCGGAAAACAAACGTAGTAGTCCCAACCGGCAGATTAGATACCGACGTCAGAAGGCCTTAAGAAGAAAATAATTGAAGCATAGTTTCACAAATTCTGATATTTGAAATCATTCAAAATGAGAAAAAAGTGGATGGATGGATGGATGGATGGATGGATGGATGGATGGATGGATGGATGGATGGATGGATGGATGGAGACAAAAAGATGGATGGATGGATGGATGGATGGATGGATGGGTGGATGGATGGATGGATGGATGGATGGATGGATGGATGGATGGATGGATGAATGGATGGATGGATGGATGGATGGAGACAAAAAGATGGATGGATGGATGGATGGGTGGATGGATGGATGGATGGATGGATGGAAAGGTGGATGTATGGATGGAGACAAAAGAAAGAAGGATGAATGGATGGATGGATGATCTGATAGATGGATCTCATTATATGAATTAATAGAGAGATTGAAATAAATTTAGAGGTAAACTGATACCTGTTGCCGGGTCAAAGTTGAAGGCTGTTGAGGCGGGAGTTGTGGATTGCAGTGTGAGTGTGACTGTGTCCCCAGGGTCCGTGGCTACCACGGTGAGCAGTGTGGTACCTACTGCTGTGTCGTCTGTTACGGTGCTGGTGGTAGCTAGGCCTGCAGTAAACTGGGGGGTCGTCCCTACAACCATTGAACTCGGTGAAAGCGACAAGCTAAAGGTGTCTTAATTCTGCCCCACACATAGAAATGATCATGTCAATTTTTAAGTATTGATATGGAGGAAAATGAAAAACCTTTGGCAACCAACCTCGCCCCAGAGTTGCCTTTAGACCGAATTCGAGGTTTTCTTCTCCAGTGAAATCAGAAAATGTGGCGGTGTCGTCTTTCGTATGCCCGGCCGTTTGCGAGATCTGAACAATCTGATTCTTGCTGCCCACCCCACTGTTGGTTCGGTCGTATCTGACGATCGTTAATCCGGAAGACTTGCTACAATACAAGACATTGATTGAGTATGGTACGGGTATGGAGGAGGAGAGCAGAGTTGTTTTACCTCCCCTCTTTAAACATGGCTGCTTTTACCTCATAAAACAATTCGATGCCATTTATTACGAAATCTAATAAGTTTCAATTAACAAAACACAATCTAAAACTTCACATATAGGTAAAAGTTATATACATGTAAAAATACAGACAATGCCAACTATCAAGTTTTGCACCTGAGAAGAATAGGTGTGTAATATGTATGTAACATATTAAGACTATATAATAAACATGTCATTTCTGAAATATAAAAAGGCAAAACTATTTGAAAAATTTTGAAAATCTGAAGAAAAAAATAATCGCATGATTAGATGTTACATTCATATTATGTGTACAGGTATATTTGTTTATTTAGCTGCAGATGGCCAAAAATAGAATAATTTGGACATAATAAATAATCCTATTATGTTAGTGGATTTAGTAGTTCATGCGCAAATCGGGGGAGGGGGAATGGTGGTCGGGCTATAGAACCGCTTAATCCGCATACTTCGCTCATTTTCTTTGGTATCACATTTACTCGTATATTCAAAAAGTAAGGTTTTTTTTTTTAAATAACCATCATTATTGATATCATAACAGTACAATTTATATCTAGATTTGTTTCACCCAATACACCAGTCTCCTTGTATATGTAGATATTTTTTCTTAGTAAAAAGGAACACTCAATTATGTAAAATTGCTTATCTTTATAATTACATGTAGATATATCTCAATGTATAATCGAGTGAAGTACCATGAAAAGAGCATGCTAGACATTGAAAAAATTCTGCCGAATTAAACCCTTACTGTTTTGTATGGAATGAATGATGTCATTAAAAAAGTTTTGGTTTTATTGTTAAGAAAACAAAAGCTTTCAACATTTGAGAAAAAAATTAAATAGTTTGCCGTACCTATAGGTATTGTGAAGATCTTTTCATTCCAAACAACGAATCTTGATAGATACCTTAGATTATTATCGTCTATAAGCCAAGGTCTATGGTGGCATATCTCTGCCCCTTGTGTACAAGTTATTTTTCTGTCAAATATGTTGACATGCAAGATAAATATGTTGACATGCAAGATAATTATGTCAACATGCAACATAATTATGTTGACATGCAAGAAAATTGCAATTAGATAAGAATTATAAAAAATCTATAAGAAAATCTCAAATATCGCCCACCTGTGACATCCAAGATGCTAGATGTTACCTTTTTATGTCAACATGCAACTTATTTATGTTAACATGCAAGATAAATATGCTGATATGCAACTTATTTATGTCTACATGCAACCTATTTATGTCAACATGCAACTTATTTATGTTGACATGCGAGATATATATGTTGACATGCAACTTAGTTATGTTTACATGCGAGATAAATATGTTGCCATGCAACTTATAAGTTGTATGTCAACATAACTAAGTTGCATGTCGACAGAAATATGTTGCATGTCAACATATTTATCTTGCATGTTAACTTAACTAAGTTGAATGTCGACATAAATAAGTTGCATATCGACATAAATAAGTTTCATGTCGATATAAAGAAGTTGCATGTTAACATAAATAAGTTGCATGTTGACATCAATAGGTAGCGTATCTAGAATCTTGGATGTCACATGTTGGCGATATTTGAGATTTTTTATAACTCTTTTTTAATTGCAGTTTTCTTGCAAGTCAACATAGTTATGTTGCATGTTGACATAACTATCTTGCATGTCAACATATTTATCTTGCATGTCGACATAATTGATAGAAAAATAACTTAAACACAAGGGGCAGAGATATGCCACCATAAAGGTCCTTTAATACAACGTTTTAGAATTAACAGCTTTTGTCAACAACAGTCGGAGTAAGCACACGAACTCACAGATGATTCACGAACTCTCCTAGGCGCTTTAAAAAGATTCTGATTCTAACACATTTTAAAACGATTATAAAAGTAGAGACGGCACATTCTTCTTAAAAAAAATCAATAGTTATCATATCTAAAAAGTAAACATGTGAGGTGTATAAGCACTGAAACGGAAAACAACATGGGGGGGGTGACACTCCTTTAAAATCCAGAATGTGTTGCATTCTCATTTCCGTTGGTATAACTGCGGTAATGTTTAGCAAAATATTCATCATAAAATCTATGATAATGATAATAATGTTGATTTAAAAATTGTTCTTTCCACATCAATATTCCTATAAAGGATCAATCAAGCAGCTTACTCCTGCTTCCCTTTCCTCCCCAATCTGAGAGTGGATAATTAACTTTGTAAGATGGATCGTTCCCTTCATGCAATTAGTAAACCTTGAAACTTTTGCTGATTTTTAACTTTTCATGAAGTTGTGTTTTAATGACATTATATACCAAATTCCTTGCATGTGGTAGATTTGTCATAAACTGATATGAATATTCATGAGCTTACAATCCCAGATAGTCTCCGTCCTGCACGGCGATTTGGTCAGCGGCAGCAACAGCGACTATTTTTCTTTTTTCTGATTCTCCGGCTTAAAAAGAAAAAAAATTACCTTACGAATTTACGACAAGGTCTCAAAAAGTGAGGAAGAATTGTAATTTATCCATAAAATCCACAAACCGTCGACCGTAATCGTGTTCACGCCAACCAGCGTCCATGTACCAGAGACATCTCGCCAAACCTCGGCGTACAAGGTCCCGGATCTGTCTTTCCCGATATCGATATCCCACTGTGTCACAAAGCCACAGCACGAGATTCTGTACGTATTTTCGTTAGACTTCAGCAAAAACGTTGCACCTGAAAATGGAAGATTATTAACCTAATATCTCTCAGAGAGAGAGAGCGAGAGAGAGAGAGAGAGAGAGAGAGAGAGAGAGAGAGAGAGAGAGAGAGAGAGAGAGAGAGAGAGAGAGAGGGTTGGACGGACAGACACACAGACAGAGTTTGGACAACTTACCCGTTTCAGCGACTACTTCACGATCTACATTGGGGTTCGTTCCTGTTGTGGTATCAGCTGCACATTGTCCGACTACAATGGTCATGCAAAAAATCATAGCGGATATTTAGGATGTGTTACTAGTATGTGTTCGGATTGTTTTCTTTATCGTTGCTAAGTATGTAGTAAATCCTGAGGTGCTCGATTGAAAGTTCACAAGACTTCCCCGAGATATGGTCAGTTATACATGTACGATGTAAAATGGTTTGAAACAGTTTGCGCTATTTTATTTTAACAGCTTTATTAAGCGTAAACTGCCCCAAAACCATTTTATATCGTATAAAACAAATACATATCGAGTTCATTCGTTAAATTTTGTGTGAACCTTTTTCATGTCGTCACAATGATAATCGCACGCGCTTATCGTTTGATGGTTGTATTATTGTAAACGTAAAAACGCCGTTATATTAATGATTCTGAACACAGGTGCTTGATGACAGGATCGAACCCCTTCCCCACTTCCACCCCCACCCCAAGAATATAGACCGCGGGACTTTATTTTTTAAATTAAATTATCATTTTTATGACATATTTTTAATCTAATTTATACATTCATTGCACAAAATAACCTAAAACAAACATTTATTTTAAATCAGACCCTTGCTGTTTATTACTTATATTTACGTTTGAAAAAGTCAAATCGTTCAGAAATGTTATAATTACCGAGATTTTTAAGTTTACAATAATCCAAGCGACAAGCGATAAGAGCGTGCTATGAACTTTGTGACGTCACAAAAAAGTTCATACAGAATTGAACGATTCACTATTCTTATAGGTTCATATAAGGAAATGTATTTGAAAATGTAAATATATAGCATTGAATCATGATTTTTGAAAGATACAGTCTCATAACTGCAGCGGTGTGTGCATACAATTTGAAAATTTGTATGCACACATCGCTGCAATTATTTAAGAAATAAACAACGTTATTTAGTGAACATGGCGTTATGAATAGCAATTGCTCTGTTGGCATATTCCATGATGCGCGCTAGCGCATCATGGAAAATATGCCAGCAGAGCAGTTGCTATTCATAACGCCATGTTCACTAAATAATCGTTGTTTATTACTTATATTTGCATTTTACCACTCGCAAATACCCTGTATTAGCACAGACCTTGCTTAGTTATTACATCAAGAGTAAACATTCAGACTGTAATGTATCTTCTTAATTCACATAGATTTGTTAACAGAATCAATGATATGTTATAACAGTAATTCCTTTAAAATGTTATCAAAAACATGTTTTAATATTACATGTAAAAACGTCAATTTTAATGGAGTTGGAGAAAAACACATGATGTATCGTATAGTGGTTTAAATCTATAACATCATGGAAAAGTATATATAACGTTACACCTTTATGACGTCATAGTATACTGACAGAGCAATTGCGATTATAGAGAAATAATTGCAGCTCCTCCGTATGGGCTTACAGTGGGAAAGAACAATGGAAATGCAAATATAAGACTGTATACTTTAAAAAAATCATGAATTAATTTTATACCTTAAAATTCCTATTTTATCCTAAGGGTAACTTCATATCAAACCCTTGAGTACCCTGTGTGTAATTCAGTGTTATAACTGTCGTAGCTTTTAACACACTTCACAAGCAAAAAATATGTGGAATGAAATATACAGAATTGAAGGTTTTCGTCATTCCAAAGGTTCATATAAGGAAGCACATTTGCATATGTAAATATTTATGAATGTTCATTTTTAAAATTGTGATGAATTGAATAACTGAAATTGAATTTTATTAAAATTATTTGAAAGAAGTTTGAAATAGTTCCTGAGATACCATTGAAATTTTGATGATCATAAAGTATAAAAGCAATCTTGTAAGAGTCATCTAAGAAATAAACAGCAAGTTCACTGGGATATGAACTTGGTTGGTCACCTGATCAAATCCTGTGAAGCCCGAAGGGCTTCTCAGAAGACTTGATCACGTACCAACCATGTTCATATCCCGGTGAAATTTTTAATGTTGCCGTTTATTATTATATTTACGTTTGAAAAAGACAAACCGTTCAGAATCAATAATATAACGGTGTTTTACGTTTACAATATTGCAACCGTCAAGTGATAAGCGCGTGTGGTTATCATTGTGATGTCACAAAAACGTTCATAAAGAATTTAACGTTTTCGCTATTCTATAGGTTCATATAAGGAAGCATATTTGCAAATATTTACATTCCACATATTTTTTGCATGTGAAGTGTGTGGAAAGCTACTGCAGTTATTTAAGAAATAAACTCAATGTCTAACCAAGTTATACAAGTATAATCTGGGTTGGGGCAACTTACGCTTTATAATCCGCGAAGCGGATTATAAAAAAGCGTAAATTGCTCCAACCCAGGTTATACTCGTATAACTTGGGGAAGATATTGAGTTCATTCCTTATAATTTAATATTCTGTAATTTACTGTACAAATTAAGGGCCCTTATTTTTAAAAATGATATTAATCTGTTCAAAATTCAAACGTAACGTCAAGCGGATTAGTACGTTTATTACGTTGTTGCATTGTGACGTGTCTTGTGACGTGCAAACCAGGTTATACGATAACGATATATGATAAGGGCCTAAAATGGCCCCCTAAAATGAACATCATCATTTTACTGTAAATCTTTGTTTTCTTTGTACAGATATATATGTGATGTTTATACATTATGTTCATTTTGATTCAAGTGCCCACAATTTAGAAATATGGTATCATGAAGACAGTCTTTTCCCGCCATTTTTGCATTTTTAGCATAAATCAGCATGTTTTCAAGCAGTTTTTCTTTCAAAAAACAGAGAGCGCACGCTTGAACAAACAACATATTTTAATCAGAGATGTAACTAGCCAAAACTAATAACTGACAAAAAAAAATTCCTTGTTCAAGCATGTGCTCTATATTTCCCATTCGTTTAAAGGTAAGAAAAATGTCAATTTTTGACTGATTTTGATTGAATTATAGAAATAGCGTCACTTCTGACGTCATATACTGCAAATGAGTGCAAATAAATCAAATAAACAGGTGAAAAATATTTTTATATCATCTCCTCTAAAAAATAACATAACATTTTAATATTCCCGAAACACATTGAAAATGGCGAATTATGGGGGCCAAATTCAACTCATATCATATATAGTTCTTTAGCTAATTTTTTCTATTCAATCAAATGCCGCGTTACAACCAGAAATAAATTATTACATTGTAACACAAACAAGGTACTCAAAAGTTAAAATGTCGAGTTTCATTATGACTTCACAAACGTTGCACGCTGTAAAATGTAACGTCACAAGCGAAAATCAAGGTTCACGCTTCTGGCTGTTACATTGGCTCTGCCATTAATTTGACCTAACCCTTGGAATAAAACAGGAGTTTTCACGTATGAATCATATTTGTAGACAAGAAAAAAAGTGAAAAAATGTAGATACATGTATAAGCATTAAATCATTATTTTTTGAAAGATACAGTCTCATAACTGCAGCGATGTGTGCATACAAATTTTCATAACTCAATTTGTATGCACTCACCGCTGCAGTTATGAGGCTGTATCTTTCCGGGATGAACTTTTTAAGTTGCTGATTACTTCTTCATTGTTTCGCATGGTATGTTGATGTTACACACTCTCCTTTACTGCCGGCATTTAATTTACTAGACATTGTGAAATTTGTTTATTAGTTGTCCTAATATTCAATATTCTATTATTTTCATTTTCATATTTAGCGGTACAAATAATCTTATTTTAAATATACTGATACATTTTATTTAAGAATTAACACAGAGTTTAACAGAGCTCTGTACATCAAAAGTAGAACAAAAATCCCAACCTTTCACCGTGATAAAATACATAGATAAAATTAGAGATATTTTAAAATAAAACTTACCGATAGTCCTGACGTTCCAAAATGAAAAAAAGAGCAATATAAACCAAAATAGTGAGAAATTCATTTTCACAAGTTTCACCGTTTCAAAAACCACACATCCGCTTTAAACATCTTTCGTCAAAAATGATCGAGATTTCACTCATAATACAGTACATGCATATTTAAATCTCATGAATGCACTATACACTTGATCAAAACTATCAATAATGTATTTAATTACCTCTAACTATCAGTTCATCAAAAAGAAATTGCCTATCCATACCACAAAATTATTATTCACCCGCTATTTTTATTCTCTACGCCTTTACAAAAGGAATAAATGATAATTATATAATACTTCAGACCATAAATGATGTTTGTCTGAATTTTCTTTGAGTTTTTCACCTGTAAGAGATCTAAAGATCAAATTCAAGTGAATTCAATACAGATGACAAACAGTATTCATTAGTTTTAACACAGCTACTTTTCCTGTGGGTGCGCGGAATCAAATTACATATTATATGACAATTTCGCAGTATGCGATCACGATAAACACGCAACTTTTTATAAATCATAAATTTTGTTTATCGATCAAAACTTAATTTATATTAAGTCTTGTTTTGGTGGTTTGATTTCTGTAAAATTTAAAAAAGAACCATACAATAGGGATAATAAAAATGGCCCAGATCAAAAATGTAAAATAAATAGCCATTCATTGTCCCGACAATGCGAAAGGTTTACTCATGTGGTTGGGGGGGGGGGGGGGGGTAATCTACTCAATCTTGCATTCTACCACCCATCCGTCCCCACCTCTTGTGTTGATGCCATTTCAAAAGTGACACTAGTCGAGATTGTCGTACTTTTTTATCGAAAGTAAGTCAAAGATGCTCATGAAGCTTAGAACACGTGAACCTATCGTGGTGTATGGCTGACTTTTTTTATTGGCGTTTTACCAAAAATAACTCTTATCCAAGTGGTCCAAACTTGTTATATTATTCAATTCTATGTACTCTTTATTAATTGCAGACAAAGATTTCTGAAGATCACTCTTGACTCCACATTATTTGATTAGAAATCGTGTTAGATAACGATGGCTAAACACTGATTGACGTAATGTTGGTAGAATAAGCGATATGAAAGAATCTGTATATGAACAGAAGAAATTGTTCAATTGCTATTGTTCACTTATCCTTCAAAACTCAACAGTGAGCGAAAAGCTGAAAGCAAACAATTTTTTTATATAATGAAAACGTTTTTTAGGAAGAATAGAGAGGCCTGACTTTTTAAAAATTGCAAAACTGGAAGAGCCCCCATTAAAACCCCTGCCGTGATCATTCAAACTAACGATTTGAGGAAGAAAAGATGCATTGTCGGGTATTCTCAATTTAATCCGAAAGCCGGTGGATTTCCATTATTTGATATCATTGGAAACGATAAAATACAAGCGGAATCAGGTCTTCGGGTTCATTGAAAATACCTTCTGCTACTCAAAAGCATGATAGCGCGTGTGTGAAATCTTACGATTATGTATTTCAATACACATCTATATGTGGGTTCGTAATTGTAAGACTCCAATCCAGTAATTCTGTAGCTGTGCAATTAAACGTCATCATAAAATACCGAGATATTAAATGGCATTAGATTGAATTTCATATATACTTTCAAATAAAGAGCAAGGGATTTAGAAACACTTTGGACCATGTAATTAAATGTGAAAAAGTTCCCTAATGGAACCTAACTCCAACCTTTTTTTCTTTTTCCTTTTTTCAATCATATTAATTATTGCTCGATTGAATTTACGATTTGCTTTTAATTTTCATGACTATATCATTAAGTTAGTAAATATCAATTTAGTGAAGGGTGTAAATCGTAGATTATCCTAAATGGAACGAAGATACACCTGTACCATGTGTTTGTATTGTAGGTATAGAAGCAACGAAAAGGTATTAAAAATCACCAAACGGGCTGGAACATCTTCGCTAGCCAAGGGTTTTCGGTCTACTTCGCTCCGCTCCCATTTATGGGAAGCGGAGTGGACCGAAAACCCTTGGCTGGCAAAGATGGGGTTGAGAGTAGGGTAGAGCTTTTCTAGACATATATGTCGTTCAATATACATGCATTAAACCATTTTTGATAATTAAGTTGTTGAACATTGAAAGGAAGTCAGTGATTGGAACATTGGATGACAGTACGCATCATCCGTGACGAGATTTAAATTTTTTATAACACTTTCCTTCTTGAAACAGATACAGATAGTTATTGCAATCCATAAAAATTCTGATGTCAAACCTACATGTTAAGATATTCATTTGAAATCGCAAATAAAAACTCTGACGTAAACCTGTGTTTAATAACAAAGGACTGGATGTAACAGAGGACCGGTGTCGTATAATTTAAGGTCCGCCCCGTAAAATGGTCCGGGGCGGACCCTTAATGTTAACATTTAGGGTCCGTCTTTGCTCTTAAAGGGTCCGGCCCGTATAAGAAAAGGTCCGCCTAACATTAAAGGTCCGGGGTATATTTTTTCATTTTTATTTTTTCAATTTCGACTATTTTGTTACAAAATAAGTGGCATTATTTTGTAATTCTTATAAAGGAGTACCTACCCGAGGCGAGTCAGTAAATATCCAGCACAGAGTTTTAATGAAAATACTTATACATGTAGCTTGGTGAACACAAATAAATCACAAAAATTATTACTGTTTAAAACTGGATTCTCATTTCAACCTTAGTTTTGCCGGTCTATCTTATATAAACAGGAAATGAAACTGATTGGTGTCATAAATCAAACAATGGCTTGAACCAGGTGTTGTATATACAATCCACCCTGCAGGTGAGAGGGGTTCACACCTTCAGGTTTTTGACTGTTTGAAATAATCATGTAAACAATGGACATTTCCAAAGTCCTCTTTTTGCACATCTTTCCAATACGATACACGCTTAAAAACGTTACCCTTTTTAAAATCAAATATTCTTTACAATTCAATTACAACGGTCTCATTGCTACTTTTTATTTGCACTAGGGCACAGGGAATTCTGGAGAAAACGTACCCAGGAGAAAACGTACCCAGGAGAAAACGTACCCAATTTAACAGGTACGTTTTCTCCAAGAGAAAACGTACCCTATGAAAATAATAAATAATGGTTTTCACAGACATTCTTAAATGAAACAAAATAAAATATACCATGAACATTTGTATCATTTGTTGCTATTGTTCTTAAATGCATACAATAATTTGTAACATACACATACACGAACATGGCCTGAGCATTTTAATTAGTCAACAATTAATCCACCATGAACGGAACCGTTAAATAATTAGTTTTTATTGCAATCTCATTTGGAGAACTAAATGATGAGTATCTGAAGAAGTCGATATCGCGTTTTTTAAAACATTTTTTTTTAAATTATCTATAAAACAAAGTTGCTTAAATAAAACCAAGTCCAAGTCTTTTAAATATGTGTTTGATTCATATATATGGAAAGTACTACGAGTACTACGACATTGAACAGTCAATTTGCTTTGAATATATTTCTATACATCTATGCATGAAATATGCATAAAAGTAGCATTTGAAAATTATTTAAAAATATTAAAAACTATTAATTTGTATAATTATGATTTTCATAGGGTACGTTTTCTCTTGGAGAAAACGTACCCGGGTACGTTTTCTCCTGGAGAAAACGTACCCGTTAAATTGGGTACGTTTTCTCCTGGGTACGTTTTCTCTTGGGTACGTTTTCTCCTGATACCGGCACAGGGGCATCGTATCCGCTCCACTCTTTATGACAAATATATAAATAATACATTGAGAGAGAGAGAGAGAGAGAGAGAGAGAGAGAGAGAGAGAGAGATACGACGCCCCTGTGACTAGGGTATATTATTATGGTATCCATGTTTCTCACTGCGTTTTCTTCAAACCAAAGCGAGAAGGTGCACGACGTAACGCAAAGATCAACGTTGCTCTATGCAACGCGCAGACAATAGAGTCTTCAGGATTCTGGCCCAAAGGGATATCGTGCAGACCGTGGCTAAGCAGGAAGCAGTGGGACGACAAAATCGCACGCGAAAACACAGATAACGAAAAAACGCTTGAGGAAGAAAACTGGGAAATAACGGGAAATGACGATGATTAGATTTAATCAAAGACTCTTAACTGTGATTTTTGTGTTTACTCAGATCTCATACAGAAACACTTTTGCAATGTCTACAAATCTAAACATCGTTTCCTGGAATGTTCGTGGCATCATGTCATCGTCCGTCTGTCTGTCAAACCTCTTAGAATACTCAAATTGTGATATTGCCATTTTATCTGAACATAAACTCAAGCATAGCAATGCAAATTACTTAGACACAATTCATCCAAACTACTCAAGTTTTGTACATCTCGATTCTGAGACTTCTAACGCAACTCGAGCTTCTTCCTATCCCCGCTTTTTAGGTAAAGGTGGGATAAGCATTATGTTCAAGAAGGACATTGAAACGTCGATATCCGAAATACCCGATATCGATTCTTCTAGACTCATTGCCGTTGAATTAAAACGCATTAATCAACGTCCACTATACATAATAGGAGTTTATCTACCCTCTGAGAATGATATGCAACACTATTTATCTGAACTTAGCATGCTTGAAACTATCTTCAATCACCTCTGCTCACTCGGTGACGTGATTTTAGGGGGAGACTTCAACGCCAGTTTCATTGATCGATCAAACATTAACCTGTATAAGGCAAAAGCCCTAAAGCAATTCCTCTCACGAGCTGACTTGGGACTTCCTGGCATTGACTTCTCAACCTCTGGCTCCAACTTCACATTTACTACTACAAAGACAACACTAGATTACATTATGTGCAACAAAGCTCTACGACACCACATAAACCAGTATCATGTATACGAAGAGGGCAGCCTTACAGTAGCTCAACCTCTGACCACTTACCAATACTAATGGTTCTCTCCGTTAACCTTAAGTGTAATGCTACTCGCAACCCACTGTGCCCGCTACCAGCTTGGCACAAAGCAGAACTGAACAGACTTGAAGAATACAAAAACATCGTCAGTGAGCAGTGCACAAATTTTCAGCACAGAAATTTGCAGTGCAGTGAGCAAATTGAACAATTCTGCATAGACTTGAACTCCATATTACACGATGCCGCGTCCCTTAGCATACCAACGGCAAAATATAGACCATACCTTAAACCGGAGTGGACTCCTAAGGTCAAAGAGCTCCACGATACAGAGCGTCTAAAGAGAAAAATCTGGCTAGCCGAAGGCCGTCCGAGAGGAATGTCTCATGAGTCCTACAGAGATTACAAACGGGCTAAAAGGCAATTTAGAAACGAACTAATAGCCGAACATGACCGTTATATGACAGAAGTGTTCAGGGATATAGATCAAGCATCCGAATGTGATCTCCGCTTATTTTGGAAACTAATCAAGCGTCAACGTCCTCGTAACCTCTCGTCATATCCTGAAATGGAATTCAACGGTATATTATACGACAACCCCGATGAAATTACGAAATGCTTCGCATGTCATTTTCAAAACATCTACAACCCAGTTAACTGCAATGACTTCGACGACGATTTCTTTCACTTCATCGAAAAGTCCTATGAGGATCTCCAAAGCTTTTCCAGATCAAATAATGATAATTTACCAGGAGGGCATATCACTGGAAAAGAAATACTAGAAATAGTTAAGGATCTTAAACGCAGAAAAGCTCCCGGTTTAGACCGAATTCAAAACGAACATGTTATCTACGGTGGACCCGCTTTGGCAAACTGCATTGCATACCTCTTCAACGGAATAATTAACGCTGGACAAATACCCACAAGCTGGAAAAAAGATCTGATAGTCCCTATCTTTAAGGGAAGCAACAAGCCCAGAAACTCACCGGACAGCTACAGACCTATTGCCTTACTTCCGTGTTTTCTAAAAATCTTTGAAAAACTCCTGCTAAACAGAACTAAATCGATTGCCGCTATATCTGCTACTTTTCCTAATCTACAACAACAAGGTTTTCAGCAGAGACTTGGGTGTATTACTGCCTCTTTTAATCTACAAGAGACCATTTACCATTTTATTGAACATAGAAGTACTGCCTACGTCGCCTTTTTGGACACTCAAAAAGCGTTTGATACTGTCTGGAGGCACGGCCTCATGTACAAACTGCATAAACTCGGCGTGAAGGGACGTTTGTGGACCCTAATAGACGACTGCCACGTAAATACATCTTGCTCAGTTGTGTCTAATCAGTCGTACTCTGACTGGTTCCCTGTATCTCAAGGAGTCAGGCAAGGTGGAGTTCTTTCTACATTTTTATACCTTGTGTTTATCAACGACCTGCTACAAGAACTTGAAGAACAGTCCATCCATATTGGTATATATGACATAACTAGCTCAAATCCAACATTAGCTGATGACATTTCTCTAATAGCGCTTTCGCCCAACGGTCTTCAAAGAACGCTAGAAATAGCATACGACTACTCCAAACGATGGAGATTCAATTTCAATGCAAACAAATCTAGTATTCTCAGATTTCACCCATCAGAGCCTCCTTCCGACTTTTCCTTTATATGGCAACTTGGTGCTCACTCTGTTCACCTTGCAAAAACGTACAACCACCTAGGAATTCTGTTACATTCAAAACTAGACCCTAGCGAGAGAACAGAAAACGCGTGTAGAAAAGGAAAAGCAGCTTACTTTGCACTAAAAGTATCCGAGCATCTTAATCCAAGAACTATTTCTAAACTCTACAAAAAAGTTGTCCTCCCCTCCGTCCTCTATGGATCCGAGTTATGGTGTGACTTGAGGCAAAAGGATACTCAAATTCTCAACACATTTCAACACTTCATCTGCAAACATGCAATGGCGCTTCCGAAACAAACCAGATCTGATATGTGCGAGTCCTTACTCGGTCTTCTTCCAATTTCCTCTGAAATCGACATACGAAAACTTCAATTCCTTGGTCGCCTTTGTGAACTTGACACCAAAACTCTACCCAAAAGGATATTCCTCCACAGGCTTTTCTCATACCTCTACTCCCCGGCTTGTAAGCCATACGGATTCATTCCGGACATAATCTCTATCCTTTCAAAATACAGTCTCCTGAATCATCTCCTACTCTACCTAGACGAAGGATATTTCCCCCCGAAACCAGAATGGAAAATTATCGTGAAAGCCTCTGTGCTTGAATTTCATCTTCATTCCAGACGTCAACGGATGATTTCAGATCCCGACTTTATGCTATTCAACATCATAAATGCAGGAAAGCCCCCCACTGCTCTCTGGACAATACCTAGACATATCTATGAAGTGGAACTCTGCAAATTCATTGTTAAACTGTGGACGCTTCAAGACATACCTCCAGAAACATGTCTCCTGTGTAACTTTTCCTTTACCAATGTTTTCGAGCATGTTACCACTTCTTGTGCAGATACATTATTACTTCGAGACGCCTGGTGGAATACTATCATCAACGAATTCAGTGTTGAGTTAAGAACTGACTTGTGTGGTCTGAACCAACGTGACAGTTATCTCTTCCTCTTAGGAGCAAGATCGTTTTCCGCCATTACCGCTGCACATGACAGCAATGACTTTCACTTGTTTAATTTTCGGTTCGTTAGAGACGCTGCTGCGTATTACTTCAAAATGATCCGCCCCATTATGCACTGACTTTTTTTTTTCTTTTCTTTTCTTATTTTGTATATATCTATTTTCACTATGTGTTGAATTTATAACAGTGTAAATATGTTATGCTTTACAAAATCTCCTTAAGGAGGAAATAAAGAGAGAATGAATGAAAGGTGAGAGGGGTTCACACCTTCAGGTTTTTGACTGTTTGAAATAATCATGTAAACAATGGACATTTCCAAAGTCCTCTTTTTGCACATCTTTCCAATACGATACACGCTTAAAAACGTTACCCTTTTTAAAATCAAATATTCTTTACAATTCAATTACAACGGTATCATTGCTACTTTTTATTTGCACTAGGGCACAGGGAATTCTGGAGAAAACGTACCCAGGAGAAAACGTACCCAGGAGAAAACGTACCCAATTTAACAGGTACGTTTTCTCCAGGAGAAAACGTACCCGGGTACGTTTTCTCCAAGAGAAAACGTACCCTATGAAAATAATAAATAATGGTTTTCACAGACATTCTTAAATGAAACAAAATAAAATATACCATGAACATTTGTATCATTTGTTGCTATTGTTCTTAAATGCATACAATAATTTGTAACATACACATACACGAACATGGCCTGAGCATTTTAATTAGTCAACAATTAATCCACCATGAACGGAACCGTTAAATAATTAGTTTTTATTGCAATCTCATTTGGAGAACTAAATGATGAGTATCTGAAGAAGTCGATATCGCGTTTTTTAAAACATTTTTTTTTTAAATTATCTATAAAACAAAGTTGCTTAAATAAAACCAAGTCCAAGTCTTTTAAATATTTGTTTGATTCATATATATGGAAAGTACTACGAGATGTAACATTGAACAGTCAATTTGCTTTGAATATATTTCTATACATCTATGCATGAAATATGCATAAAAGTAGCATTTGAAAATTATTTAAAATATTAAAAACTATTAATTTGTATAATTATGATTTTCATAGGGTACGTTTTCTCTTGGAGAAAACGTACCCGTTAAATTGGGTACGTTTTCTCCTGGGTACGTTTTCTCTTGGGTACGTTTTCTCCTGATACCGGCACAGGGGCATCGTATCCGCTCCACTCTCTATGACAAATATATAAATAATACATTGAGAGAGAGAGAGAGAGAGAGAGAGAGAGAGAGAGAGAGAGAGAGAGAGAGAGATACGACGCCCCTGTGACTAGGGTATATTATTAAGTGAAAGTTATGCTAATTATTATAAATTAATCAGTTCTTCAATCCCTCTTTCTATTTGGAACTTTATATTTTGATCGGACTATTATAATCAAGGAAGGGGAGTATCCAAAGGAATTGATTTGTTTATAAGAAATTAAAAACATACATGTAAGATTAGTAAAAAGCCCTATTCCTTCGGCTATATATGCATTTTGCTTCTGGCAAAAAAATTAAAGGGATCCGATTTTCTTCAGTCTTAGAAAAAAAAATAACACAGGTGCTTGAGAACAAGACCCCCCCCCCCTCTGAATTTAGATCCCTGGGGTAGTTGACACTGTTTTGGTAGAAATTCCTTTAAAGTCATGTACACAACTTGATCCAATTTATTTAAAACAACCCCAACCTGCATATAAAAGATCTTTTTTTCATTTCCATATGCAATGGTGGTGGTTGGGGGGGGGGGGGTACATTAATCGTTTATTTTCCGTTAAATTATAGATATTTAAAATGGAACATGTTGTGTACATGACTTTAATTAAAAGAATTTCTATCCAAAAAAAGTCAACTTCACCAAAGGTTCAGACCGGGGGGGGGGGGGGGGGGGGGGGGTGGGGGGGGGGATTGTCGTCATGCACCTGTGGAAAATATTTGTGTGAAAAAGCCGAATGTTCACACTCCGGTAAAATGTTACTCTAGATTCCTGCCTGCTACCCCCACATATAGCATTCATTATTTTTCCCACATATTTCTTATTGCCATTAGATGAAAATCGATATCGTCGGACATAAAGGACAAACCTACCTTAATATTTTAAGATTATATCAACGAAACGGACAATCGTTTGCAACGAATTTCATGCGTTTGTCACATTTTAAAAGTCGTAGGATAAAACTCAATTTAAATATGTTTTACTACTTCTCTTACTTAACATTACACTAATTTTTAAGGACACAATGCATGTACATATATATGTACATGTATCGGGTCTCGCCCCTTAAATTGAAATATTTTACATTAAAAATTACTTATATTAATATTATTACAGTTAATGTGTAACTACTCTGAGTACATTTTAAAAAATAAAACCTAAACTGAAGTCAGTTTCATGCTCACTCCAACATTACGTACAATGTAGTTCAAATGAAAAATATCACAATAAAAATCTATAACAAACTCACTACATTCATGCATGACTATGCAGTTCTTTTAACGAGGCGGACCTTTTCTTGAACTATAATGTTGGGTCCTACCTCAAAAATGAAAGGTCATCGGGTCAAAATACTGTGAATTTTTTGCAAACAGTATTTCAATGGGGTGGACCTTTTCTAAATGAGCCATAATATTACATCTTGGTCCTATCCCTAAATTAAAAGAACATCGGGGTCAATCAAAGCAAGTATCAATATGAATGTTAATTTTCTGCATTGGGTATTTCAACAAGTGGACCTTTTCTGTGCCATAATATTAGGTCCTAGCCCTACCTTTTCTGTGCCATAATATTAGGTTCTAGCCCTAAATTAAAAGATTATAGGGATAAATCAAAACAAGTATTTATACGAATATTTAGAGTTATTAATCTATACCAATGCAAGATTGCTACTCTAGACACTATCCATTCGATAAGGACGTCAATATTTTACTCCATGGAGATACAAATTTTTTCTTAAATCAACAAGGATTTTTTTTAGGCAGTTTACAAATATATTTCTGCAATAAAGCGCTTTGTGATATAGAATTTAAACATTATCGATGGAAACGGATTTACTTATAATAAGACTAGTGTTTACTTGTTTCCAAATCCTTGCTTA
>NC_088857.1:21347259-21367259 GCF_963853765.1 Magallana gigas | reverse complement strand
TTCGTATTTAGAAATGATAATTTATTCATGCAGACACTTGTATTTGAAGAAACAATTAACACGATGACATTCATTGAATACTTGACATGAAACACAAGTCTTTCTCAATGAATGTAATGGAGTTGAAATCCCTTTTATTACATTATTACACCTACCTACAACAACAGTGCTATAGCAGCAAAACCAAGATGACGCTCTGTGACAACCAGAAGAGGAAGATGAAGGAAGATTTCTGAATTAGCTATGACCGAAGGAAAGGTATGTCTTATCATCATGCTAAACACACCGTAGGCCAAATTACAATGTGTTTTTTTACTTTTTTCCATACTGAATAAAGAATGTGTGAACAGTTTTTATCAAAATGAATTAGACAAGAGAATTTTGATAGCGTGTGACATCTTATCAGTATCCAACACAAAAATTCACACTTACAACACATCATGAAAATACATATTATAATCATATGCATACCACCAAGCCTTCTTAGTAGAACTTACTAGGTCCATATTTATCTGTTGTTCTAAATTTTGCTAAAATAAAATAATATATTTTTCGTTTCATTAGAAATCAACCTGAAAGTGAGCTACTCCATACTTAAAATACATATTATTCGCAAAATTAAGAATTGTATTTGTTAACTGAAAACTAACAGTAGTTTTGATATGAAATGTAATGATCACTTTATTCTCTTGAAAAGTATGAAAATTATGCATTTAATATAGATATAATGGGAGATACAATAATACACTTTTAATATCTTAAAAATGCTGAAAAAGAAAAGCAAATCAAATTAAAAAAAAACAAAACAAAAATAAACCAATCACCACCACCAACAAAACAAACAAAAACACATAAAAGCAACCAAAGAATTTCTTTTAACCCCCCCCCCCCCCAAAAAAAAACAACAACAACAAAAACCACCCAAAACAAACAAAAACAACAAATGTACAACACAGATATTTATGAAAAGGATAAGAAACTGAAAGAGGATTTTGATCTTCAAAGGGACTTGGACACGATTTGAGATCAAAAATTTTAATTTTATTTTTTATGTTTAAAATGGTTTACTGATGTATTTTAAATGATAGACAAAAATATTGAATGTTAAAGTCAAGTTACAAGCGAGATACAGAGGTAAGAATTGGTTGTTATGTAAACAAAGCTCGAGTCTTATAGTGTCTACAAAATATGTAATGTAGAGATTTACTATTTCTTAGACAAAATGACATGTAAAATATAATTTAAACTAACTCAATATCTTCATAAATACTAGTATCAACAAAAGAAAGATACATTTGATTGAAATTGACACCAATACAACACATATGTATAAAGAATGACAATATTCGAGTCTTGTTTACAAAACAAAGAATTATGAACCCTATATCTTGTTTATATCTTGATATTTGACTTTCAAATTTTGACATAGTATTATAAACTTCTAAATTTATCAGTTTAAACATTGAAAATGCAAAAACAAAATTTGAAAATTTAAAGTCAAATCGTGTCTAAGTCCCTTTCAAATGCTAAACGTTTTAAAAATTACAAAATTGTGTGTTGGGATTCTGCATGGCAAATAGTTTAAAAACTTTGTTGATTTTGATTATAAATGTACTTTATAACAATTAATTTGTGCGTTCATAACCTATGTCTCGGAAAAAGAAACATGGATTTGCAAGTCAGGTCTGAAAAGGTAAGAATTGCATAATCAGCCCTTAACAGAATTTTTTGAAAGATATTGTAAAACATGTGAAATATTTTTCTGAACGATGTAAGCCCCATTAAATGCAAATAATATTTTTCAGTATATAATCAGATACATTAACCACTTTAGAATAATAAACACATTTCATTGAAATTTGTTACAATTTACAAATAGGTATTTTAAAGGGACTTGGTCACAATTTGACTTAAGATATGTTCGTTTATTTTTCGCCGTTTTTTAAATCGGTTAAGATTTTATGAAAATTTTTACGATTAAAATTAAGATAAATCAAAAAAAAAAATTCAAGTGACATTTAACATGGTCTATGCTCTGTGCTCGATAAACACTTGCTTTTTTATTTTTGTTTTGGTACATTTATTACATTAAAAAACGTATCGATTTTAAACTTATCTATAACCATTTTAAACAGTTAAAATAAATAAACTTAAATGTTGACTTTTTTACGTGTTTTCATAGAACAAACTGAATTTGGAATTTACAAGAATGTAAGTTTTTTCTCTTATTTTCAAGATTAATAACAGTTGAAATGTTTCAGCATTGGGAAAAAATTAAAGTTGTGAAAAGTTTATTTTTATCAAAATTCGCACATCTATTCATTTTTCTTCCGAAACCCAGTTCTCAATGGAAACAGCAATTTAGAAAAAAACCGCTGTATATTTATTTGGGGAAATAAGATTGATAAAATATCTTTAAAAAAACACATTTCATATAAACTATGAAAAAGGTAGTTGCAGGATAAAATTTTTTCAAATATTTATTAAGTCTCTTACACTAACGTGGATTAGGAGACTTTTAACAAGTAACTCAGCTGAATAAGTATTTATTCTGAAATTACTTGGTGCCATACTAATAAACTAAGTCACTTTGGACATGTATATTGTAGACAAAGCGCAAAAGCCACTCGTAATAATTTTTGGAACGAAACTTGTTTTTTATAATGTGATTTTTAGGAAAATATAGAGACCGTTTTATATTAAAGTGACACGGTGACTCAATTAGATGTTTTACTTTTTGATTTTGACAACAGAAATAAGAAGAGATACTCGAATTGTCATCATACTGAAGGTTTCACGCATCATAAGTCACCAACTATCAATTTACAAGTCATTAAAACTCATCCGGAAATTAAATTGCACATGTAAACAAACCGAGTTGTTTTGTTTTGGACATTGGTTTGGTGTCACGTGATTACAATTTCTGTTTAGAATAGTTACAGTGGGATTGACACATTGAAAAAAGAATTTGAATTTTAAGCTTTTCGATGTCTGTGGTATAAAATATGCATTAATACTAATAGAGAATGCATCTTAAAGGTCACGATTGTAGTCAAATTCTATTTTTCTGTTTTCATTATTTACAATGCTTTAGGAATGTATTTCTAATGATCAAATGAAATTTGAGAGTCAGTCGTTGAGTTATAAGCAATATACAGGGCTCACAGTTCTTTGTGATGTAAACAAGGCTCGTGTCCTGTTTTTGTTTACGTAGGTTCAATATATCAGTTAAAACTCTTTGTCTATCTTCTTATTCATTTTAAGCATCGGTAAACAGTTTCTAATGTTTAACACATTCAATTTAGGTCTTAAACTAGAATTTTTACATCAACATTCCAAATGCAAAAGGAATTTGCAAAAAATCCAAAAGCTTTGTTTACATAGCAAAGAATAGTAAGCTCTGCAACTTCCTTATAACTCAACGAATGCCACTCAAATTTTGGTTTCTTATTAAAAATGTCTTACTGAAGCATTGTAAACATTAAAATCGAAAAAATAATTTTTGACCAAAATCGTGACCATGTCCCTTTAATATATATAATTTTATCTATTATCAGATTCTTGAAGACATCATGTTTCAATGAGAGGCTTCTAGCTCATGATGTATGCCACGCTGCAATATTTACATTCCCCTGCGCTTGCGTGGCTATGAAGCGGAAGGAAAACTCAATATTTTTGTGTTGGCCCAACGCGTAATTCTATTTTTCTCTTTTCAATTTGATTTATTTACTTCTGAACACCGTAATTTTTCAAAAGTTCATCTTTTCTTATGATATATAAGATATGTAGAAATTGTGTAAAAATTCAAAATTTGCTAAATCATGGGTTGTGCGTCACCATGTCACCTGCCTTAGCCACTATGGTATAATAATAAAGTAAAGATTCAAAATAAATATGTATTCTGTTAGGCTCATGTTTATTTGCTACTCAAGGTGAATTCATTAGTTATGAGAGAATCACTACTGATTATTAAAATAAGATTCCATTTACTAGATATAAGGGTTTAAAACAGTATTTATATGTGCTTGGCCAAATGTTGAATAGTTTTCCCATGAAGTAATAATCAGGTCATACCAACCTGAGTCTATCAAAATACTTTGTTTGGGTTAAAAAATGCACGGAACATTTATGATCACTTAATGGTTAAATAAAATCATTAATCTATTTGCGAAAACAAATCGGCCTTCAATTTTAATTTACCTTTAGATTTTCAACCCTAGAACAACTACAAAAGATCCAGCAGGATTGGTGTGGTTAAATTATAGAATTATCCATAGAATATAATGTACTAATAAAATACTATACATAAATTCTCCAATATGTTCAATAAGTTCATTAGAACCAGAAACAATTACACATGTCTTTTTTAATTGCCATATTTCCACCAGATAATTGTTAATGTCTGATTGGATTTTTAGAAAGTCTGGTGAAAGAATTGTATTCGATGCTAAGAGTGTAATTTTGGTTTTTCAGAAAAGAAATACATAGCTATATATTTAATTATAATGTTAGTTAATGGACATATTTTTAGCCAATCCGAAGAAAGTGATGATATCGCATTTAATAATATTGTGAAATATATACACAATTCTTATTCTTTAGATAAACTAATGTTGGAAAATAGATTTTACCATTTTACCAAAGAAATGAACAAAATGGGCGTGCTTCTTTGATGTGGCATAATATTTAGTAAGACTTTATCAAGTTACTTTTCCAACTTGTTTGCTCGTGGTGTGGTGTGAGTGGATGGTATAGATGTATTTGTATTAAAAAAGAATTTAAGAAACGAATTTTAGGACACAAACGTTGAGGTTAAGATTTTTACAATATGCATCAAACTTTAGAAGTGCTTGCTGTTAACCAGCAGAAATTATTTTCTATTTAAAGAGTATTTTTTTCTTTTATTGATTCATTCTGTTCAAATTTATATTAAATATTTTAATTGTTATGATTCTGTCATGAAGTCTAAAAGAAATGTTTTGCATTATTATTCAATCAATAAAAAAGTTCGAAAAGTTTAGGTAAAATGTATGAAATATGCATTTTAAGGTTCATTAAATATTGATGCAAACTTAAGTTATAGTGACATCACTTAAAACAAACTTCTATGGGAGCTACAAAAGCGTTATTATCATTTAGCGCTTGCTCAGCATAGTCTTAAATATTGCAAATGGAGTGACACCCACCCAAGGGAAAAACTTAAATGCAGGTACAATGCACGATCTTTGTCAAAATAAAGCAACAGAAAATAAATATAAATATACATCTTTCGGTAAAGAATACGAAGACTTTTCATTTACAAAAAGTTGAAGAAGTATATGTAATTCTTAGTAGAAAAAGGCAAATATCTTTGAAATGACAGCAACAAAATGAAGATTGGTAGGATATCTTATAAAAATAAACTTTACAGATATTGAAACAAATTCTTATTTTTAAATCATTTACTGGTAGATATCATACACTGAATAAATGAATTAATAAACTGAGATGTCAAATTAAACCAGCCAAACATACAGATACTCCCTTTCGCACACATATTTTGAAAACCTGGATGATTTTCAAGAGTGTGCAAAACGGGAACAAGACTTACAATACGTGTATTTATCACGTATTAATTGTAAAATTGAAAGCATTTGTAAAAAAAACAAACCAAAAAACCTTTGATAGTTGACGAATGTCTTCAAGAAATTGTATTCTTTATCAAAATTCTGCTTTTGAAAGTGAACATTACATGTTTTTTAGTAACAGAGTATTGTAGAGACAAATTTTGAATTGATCGCAGACTGAATAGATTACAGGGCATGGTCATTGCAGTGCAATATAAATAAAGTTGTTTTGGAATTGTTGAGAATGTTTAGGTATATTCTAAATCAACAGATGGTGGTTTGTTTGAATTAAAAAGTTACCTCAAACATTGTTGATTACCTTTTATTACATTCCAATTAATAACTGAAATATAAAACAGGAAATCATAAAATCTTACAAAGTTTTAAAAAGGTAAGGTGATTTTCATTACATTAGAGTAGAATTGGAATTAGAGGAACTGTTTAATCATAAGATAATAAGAAAATAGATGTAGCTTAGAACAATCAAGTTTATATAAAACTGCATGCAACTGGAATCAAAATAATCTATTTGCAAAGGTAAAATATAAAGTTTAAACAAAAGTTTAACAGTCCTACGTTTAGAGTCGTGTCTCATATGTTTCACATAAATATGCTTTAAAACATTGATTTGACTTTTATCGAAAACTTAGATTAAATATATGTGGAGTTAATCATATGCTGAAAAAAAATTAAATGTTTTTTATTCTTAACAAATGCTTCACCAATGTTTCAAGTTATAAAGTCAGGATATCTATACTACTATATCAAAATAATAGACTCGAAATTTTGGTCTTTAATACCGATGAATCGGAAGAATACTGTCTTTTGTTTTAAATATTTTACACATCATTGGTACTTGAAGATTACCAATTT
Source organism: Magallana gigas (assembly GCF_963853765.1). Taxonomy (NCBI): domain Eukaryota; kingdom Metazoa; phylum Mollusca; class Bivalvia; order Ostreida; family Ostreidae; genus Magallana; species Magallana gigas. Next base: position 21,360,780 of record NC_088857.1, on the reverse strand, counting down.
GTTTTTATTTTTTCTTAGTTAAGCTTCGCTAATTAATAATCAACGAAAATTCCTCAAAAAATCCCGGAAATCATCTGGATTTTTTGGATTTTACAATCTTGCGCTTGTGCAATAGATTCACGCTAACGGGATCTTTAGTTTATGTTTCCACAATATCATATTTGCATGAATAAACCCAGAGATGATAATACAAATACGGGTACATTTTCATGGGAAATTTGCTATGAATTCTGTTCATATATAATGTATTAATGATTTTGTATGAGAGAAAGTATTAAATAACAAATATACATTTCAACTAATTGCATGTACTTACTTTTGTTATCGTGATGACAAAAAATATTTGATAACATGCAAAAAATTTCACATTATGTTTCTTAGTAGAGTGAAGATAGAATATGTTTTATCGTAAAAATGAATTATGTCCTACAGACCCAGTTTTACGATAGAATGCGTTCCATGTATTGTCTCTGTAGCAAAGAAAAACGTGTACGTTGGTTAAAAAGTGTTGAATTCTTCCATTATATGTATTAAAATTTTTTGATGAAAGGTATTTACAGTTTCATAAAAGGTTTATTATGATGAATTTGACTGGGGTTTTTTTCAAGGCAACTTCATTAATTTTCTCCAAAATCGTTCTGGAGCGATTTTGCAATTTTCTGCTACATACAGGTATATGGGAGGCATTCTACATTGCAACTATGGTGAGGGCCTTTCCCGAGACACAGTTAGATTATTCAAACTAAGGAAAGTGTAGTGAAATTAATTGCATTATTATACATGTAGGCTTATAGCTTTGTTAATTAAATGTCAATAATACGGTGTGTCGATGTACCTATTTCGTAAATGTCCGATATGTAATGTCAACCCGTGCACGCACGGGTCAAAGTCAAAGTTGTGTCAAAGTTACAATTAATACATAATTATGTATATCGTGTATAAGTGAAGTAATTGATGAACATGGTTTAAATATTACATGTGTACAACTTCGCAGATTTGTAAACAATGGTAAGCACATAGAAAAAGACATTCATTCATAAATTCTTGGGCTAAGTTTTACATTTTGCTGACAACAAACAATCAACCAATCGGTATTTCATTATTAATACTGTGCTGTTACTGATATCAGTGCAAAGGCGGCATTTTAGATCCGCTGAGTAGCAGATTCCTAAAAATCCTTACGTGTCAACTAATACACTATTGCACAATATATCAATTTTTTGTTTTTAATTTAATAGGTATTCTATTCAACTATATATGAATACATTGAATTGGATTAAACAGGAGTTACAGTGCCTGTATATGTTATTTTTGTTTTGGGGTTGTGTCATATGACAGGGGAGATATTCATCTTTAAAATTAATATCTCATATAAAAACATAAATTCTTATGGAAATATAATTTTCTTATTGCACTTCCTGCATAAATTTCAATATATTCTAAGGTATCATATTTCCTTTAAAAATAATAAATATATTTCCCACAGGAAATAAACCAAACTCATAAAATATCCGATATGTATTTTAGTTTTCCGTCGTATTTTAAAATCCTATAGAAGTTTTGTTCAAATCCATTTGGAATTTATATTGCTATATGAAGTACCTAAATATCCTATTATGTGTCAAATGTGAATAATGACTTTCCTTTGGGAAATTGCTTTTATAAAGTTAGGTCACTTGCCTGACAGATGAGATTCGCCAATAGCAAAAGTAGTTACTCTTTAAGATATAGTCTATCATGACATAATTTTTTTCTGAAACTGCACCATAAAATGTTCAATAAGTGTCAACTTGACTCTGGCATAATGTTTGAGTGCAGTGATAATTATTTATGTTATAAATTGTACGAAGTATTCTTAATAAACAGTTGTAAGAAACACAGCTAATATTGTTACTGAGAGTTAAAATGAACCAACATGTTCAACTCTTTAGAAGTAACACTAAATGACAATGCATGGAAAATTCTTCTCCCGAATTTTCTTTGCCGCTGACAGTTCCAAACAGGAATACGTTTAAAATGCTATGATAAAATTGATGATGGGGGTATATCCCAATGACCGGATATTCCAGTCATTCTAAGATTGTCTTGACAACAGATTAAATTCGCCTTGTCAAATAAATAAACGTATTTGTTACACCCTTAAACATCCAATGATAAACTACCAAAGCAAATATATCTAATAGAGCACACAGTAGATTAGACACAGGTTTTCCACTCGTCTCACGGCGATTTACAGCGATTAATTATTCAAATGTATTTTATAACACGCATCATTCCATATTTTATGTAAACCTTGTTGTTCTAAGACAAATGCCAAATAAGTTTCTTTACTTTCTAGAGCCATGGTGACAAGAATTGCTAGCTAGGTGGGCAAAATTTATTTATTAGGTGGGCTTAATAGACATTTGAACTTATCTAAAGAGCACATTTTAAAACGAATATGGAGGAATATAAAAATATACCTACATTTTTTGGATCGTGTCAAATTTTTATGCCCAAATTTCACAGGATTTATGCAAAATTCTTGAGAGGAAACTTTAAATTTTCGAATCCGTTTTGGAATTATATTTGCATAATAACAGGAAACCATTAGTCTACAGTGTTTGAATATCGACTTGGTTATATAATAAATTTTCGTTTATTGTTATGAAGCAAAATAGATGATCCCTTCTGAAAGAAACAGGGAAATTGTTTCCCAAGTTTTGTAATCCAGCGACTTCATGAAGTGCATGCACAATATAGAAAGGTGTCAGAATTTATTGTCCAGAAAGAATTTATATTTCATTAGAAGGACAGTGTAGATCCATTGACAATTCTTCATGTTAATCTGTTTACTGCTCTAAGCCGCAATACGTGTCAAATGCCTGATGACTCATCTAGGTAAAATTTTCCTCTTCTTCAGAACGATTAACAAAATACCTTTATATTGAATGACCCCTGCCACTTAACATTTGAGAAGAGTGAAAAGGGTCATCAATTTCAACATAATGGGTTCGCTTCAATATCACATATCAACTTTAACATTTAAACGTAAATTTTATATCCTCGAAGAAATTGGCTTTTGTTTTGGTGATGGGGGATATATCATTATTTATAATTATATCTTTATAGAATATCAAACTGTAAAGTATATATCAAATAGTTTTGCGTCGGGATAAAGAATGGCAAACTGAACAGTTGAGAATATTCATAATATATTTTGGCAGGTTTTCGGTTTAATTTAGGCAAAATAACTTGGGAAGTTAGTTATTGGCCCTTTTTTCAAAATCCAAAAAACGGTTTATAAAGAAGATAGTTATGGTGTAAACATTTCGATTATTCAAATTCAGATATCGGAATGGATAACTTTTCGGTAAACCGAAATATCGGGTAATTAGAAATTGATTATTGCGAAAACCCAGACAAATTTGATTAGGATATACGATTATATAGAATATAATTAAGGCTTAAAAATAACTATCATAATTGAATAATTTTATTAATCATTTCTATGCATGTCCATGCATTGGTTTGGAGCACCTAGAGGTAAATGTAGCTCCGCAAAATGAATAAGTTCATCTTACGTGGGAACATAAATAGTTTTACTAAAGTTGCATGTTGTTCATATGTATATAATATGTTTAATTGAATGTAATGAGTTTTTGAATTTCTTAATTACGTATTTTATTTGACCGCATTTTATCCATGAAGTTATAAACGTCTTTTTTGACAAAAAGACTCTTTTTAATGAAAAATCAAAAAACGAAAATCAAAATTATATGTCAATTAACGAGAGTACCAAATAATTTCTAATAATCTTTACCCTAAAAGAGTGAACATTTTAAAAAATTTATATTTGTAGTTAAAATAATCGTTGACTTGGGGCTAATAATTGTTCTTATATGTTTCTTCATAATTAAAACGGATACGGGTATTAAAGTTGTATTGTTCTTTTCCTATGATATTGAGATATACTGAAAAAAAAACTAGTTTCCATTTTTTTTTTACAGATGATATAAACACAGTCACAAAGCATCACTTTTATCACCATCTTATCGGAACATCGTAATCCGTGCGTATTACCTAAAACTTATATTTTTATGTTAAATTTATTAATTACTCTGTCTTCTATTTTTACATGCTATTTTGTAAAAATAATCAACTTTTTTTTTAAAATTAAAAATCATTGAAAAAAACATTTTTTTCATCTGATAATTAATCTTTTCTCTCACCCTACCCCAACCAAAATAGTATGTTTACTATCAAACATTGAATGATATCTTTTTGAAACTATTTTTCGATTGCCTGATAGGTGGTTACAATAAGTAAAACTTTCATCTGCGTATCTTTTCTGTCCACAGCTAACACGTTTTGGTACACCCCTTATCAGAACGGATACTGTTGACAATGCGTTCTATCAGCTTCTTTTTTGATAACTTTGAAGTTTGCCGTAAAGTGTTGAATTTCTCATGTCACCTTCAGGAAGTTACCAGAACAAAACATAAAAAAAAATGTTTGATAGGCAATGCTCTGCACAATAAACTGCAGATGTCTGCAAGATTTTTTTACCAGGTGTTGAACTCAAGTTAGAATGGAAACCATAAATTACTCCTTTGACCATCTTAAAAAGACCTAATGCGTCAAAAATTGGCATCATAGCCAAGCAAAAGGTGTTAATATGACCAGGTTCAAACACTTGAAATCTTTGAAATAGCCCACTCTATTTATTTTAGTTCTCAAGACTAGTTATATAATTTACGATGGTTATTTCATGTTTATTATTTGTTTTCCTTTTATCAAATTGCAACGCTTTTACCAAACTTGTGTTTGCTATCTAACAGAGAGGTTAAAATTCACATTGAATTGAATTTTTTTTTTATTTAATTCATTTTATTAAAAATGCACTATTTTGTAACATTTGTGTAATGAAAATAATGTAACCAGTTTTATGATTCTTATGTAGAGCATAGCAAGAAGGAAACGCTGTTGGTGACATAGAAATAACAAAAGATGTCTTTCGACCCTCCCTAGGGGAAACACTACAGATTAGAAGTTCATTAAGTGAAAGAAAAGGGCAACGCTTTCAAAATATTTCGTAATTTGAAAGAAAGAAGGACATTTAAGGTGTTTAATATTGAAAGGTGAGGGTTCTGTTTAATAGCCAACGTACAATGGATGTCATGTAATTAAGATAGGGACCTGGTAGATAGAAGCGACCAGTAGATAATTCTGAAACCATCAATAAGCAATATTTACATGCTAAGAAACACATTGTCAAGTCCACAATGAGAAACAAACATAGATAATGATTAATTCCGCCGTTGTTCATGCTAAAGATGGCAACCAAAGACCAAACGAGTGCCTTGTGAAAACCCTCAACGTGATAGATACAGGTGCGAATTTACTTAGGAGGCAATAATTTCTTTCTTGTCACTTTTATTGAACGATATTCAACAATTATGAATGGGGAATGGTAATCTCTGTATTTATTCTTGTTTATTATGGTATGAAATTAAGAAAATGAAATACCGATATAGCATGCGTTAAATGTCGAGTGTTTTGAACAATGCCGACTTGTAATGGAGGGCTTATACCATTCCTACAGACCTATGAGCAAAAACCTCGATCATTGTTAATGGATTTAAGATGCATTTAAGATTGGTATGAGTTTTGGAAGTTTGCACGAAACTTTTGTTCTTTGCACAAAAACGGGAACTTTTCAAATATTTAGAAAAAGCTGGATCGATATGGTTAACCCAAGGGAATTTGGGCAATGACCATTTGGGAGATTTCTTTGTGGATAAAAGATCAACTGGTTTCAAGACAGACCCTAATATAAACATCTGATGCTCAGGTGCTATGCTTTCTTAAATGAGTCATATATTCTCCAAGAATAGGGCAGCCTTTATCTTTTCTATCGAAAAAATACATTTGCCGTGAATCATCGACTTCAGTATATGTTATTGAGAGTTTGAAAGTACATCTGCTTGACTTAAAATATCTAGTTACTGCTTCATATCTATTTCCAGCATATTTTTCATATAGATAGTTATAACTCTAGTATAAAGGAGTACATGTAAATTAAATAATAATATACAGATATCTTTTCTTTTAAAAATTGTGTCTGAGTAAATCTGAAATTGCTTTGATATAGGATTGTCCTTCATTTTGAATGACCAAACTGAGGATTGAATTAAAAGGAAGTCCAACTAATACACAACAATCGCAATAAATATGATAAAAAGATGTTTGCGTTTTATATAACTTAAAACTAAGTTGTATATGGCATGAATCAAAATCACCAACAAAACAATCATCCTCGTTAGATTTATTGACAAAAAGTTATCATAACTTTAAAAAAATAATAGTTTTACTTTTTATCGATTCTTTCTTAGATATGAACTGGCTTTTTTCAGTCGAGTAAACTATAATAAAAAAAATTTAAATGAACTATATGACGAGAAAACTTTGAACTTTTTTGATCGAAGTGAGGATACTGGGCTGACCAGGTACATTCATCTTTAGAAGAACAAAATCGGTTTCTCGATTTATTAAAGCATATTTTCTATCAATAGCATGGTGTATTGACAAGTAATTAAAATAAAAGTTACCTGTACTTAGGAGATAGTTTAAGAAGCAATTGAAATTAAGGAAATAAAACACGCCTATAAAAAACTTAATTCATATCTTTGAAAAAAAGAGCTCATCAGAAAACGTAGTTTTACTTTTTTAAACAATTATTTTTTTTTTTTTAATTTCATATTTTAACTGTTTTGGCAACTCTATTTCTTTTTACTATATTTGAAATTAATTTTTTTCGATGTGAATTCCCTCATGAATATTAATCAGTAGGAGAGCTTCGGGTTAAATTATGTCTGCATCCGCATCATTTGACAGAGGGCTTGTTTTAATTAACAAATACGAAGCTACGTTCAATGCAAATTGAATATACCCAACTACTGTATAAATGGAAAAAGACATGTTATTCGCTCATATCAAAACCATTAACTTTTCCTCATAAAAATACGTTTTGCGTTTTGCAATATTTTCCCTAAAAGTCCAACATACCTTGTCTGTTGTAGAATAAAATATAGGCATTTTTATATCATTTTTTTCTCTTTTTTTGGAATCAAAACAAAATAGGTTTTGGCTGATTGGAATGTATTCTAGAATTGAATCAGCTGGAACCATCACTAGATGATGTACGTTCACATCTTTCAACGTTCTCGGCGTTCACGGCATTAAAATTCAAACACGTCGGAATATTGTTTGAATAAATATTAAATAAAGTTTTTGAATCTCTTTGGGGGTTATTCTGGGTTTTTGTGTGTGTGGCTTGGGGTATGGGTTAATTGGGGTTAAGAACAGTGAGAAACGTTGCGTTAGAAAATGATAGTTTACACTGGATCTGTGTCCAGAAAATATTTACTTATAATTTTTTTGCAAAATAATTTCTTTTTTTCACAAAAACACTCAGTTGAACGATGCATTTACTTTTATACTCGAGCTAGCTCCTATAGCGACACGGAACTGATAGATCTATAAAGTTATTATGCAAAATACATCATAGTTTATTAGATAAGTACTTATGTTTTGATCAACGTTACCAATTATGATAAATTTTTCTCAATTCATGTCTTCGAAATTATAGGTTACATGTATTTGATGGCCTTATATAATTAATATTATTGAATAATTTTCATGAAAGGCGTCGTAAATTTTACCTTGTGAATGCATCCATTGTAAAAGGATGTTTCTATTTGGTTGGGAAGGAAGAGAATGGAACTTTTCTTACTTTCATATTTGAAGTGTTCTTTTGATAGTTATTTTATCAGAAATGATACATCAAATTAAGTTGATATACTTACTTTACTTTAATGGTAGAAGCGGCCGTGGTTTTCGTCGATGGCAGTTTTTAGAAGAAGAACATTCTAAGAGAGCGAAAGCAGATATTTTGACGAAAAATAAAATGAAAGTGCATTTTAAAAAAAATATAACGATTAATGAGGAATTTATGGTGAACAAATAGGTTTGTTAAAGATACAGACTGAGATTATTTCTATGTTCAAAAGTTTTTTAAGCTGTATGTAAAAAATCATTATATATATATAAAGCACACTATTAAATCATCATCATAAACTAGCGGTAACTAATATAAAGGAGCCAAAATGCGAATGAAATAGACTCATTTAGGGTAACTGCAGAATTGCTCTTTGCATGCAAATTAGAGTTTGGTGAAGTTTAAAGTTGGTGAAGTTTGGTAAAATTCGACGAAACAGCAACTGGTTAATCAACGCCATCTACTTATTTGCAACTAAACTGTCGCCAAACCAATAGATCTATAGAGCTGTACAGTAGTAAAGATGAAGGAATCAAATATATGATCACCGTATGTGGTAGGGTTTTCCACCTTTCTTTTTTTACATTTACATTTCGCGAGGTTTTGAATTCGCTCGAACACAGTTGTTTTTTAAGAGAGAAAACTTACCATTAAAGCCCCCCCCCCCCCTTTTTTTTTTTTTAGATTTGCTCGTTGATAGTTGGATAAAAAGTGCGATGATAAAATTGGTACGAACATTTCCCCTTATACAATATCATGGGTAACGTTCAATTTATTTTCCCAAAGTTTTGATTGATAATGTATAAAGTGTGTCAGTGCAAGCTACTGTGAAATCATTAGATTTCGTGGTGGCTCATTTTTCGTGGAATTCGTGGGTACCTCTCATCCACGAAATAACATCCTTCACGAATTGATGAATTAGGGTAATAAAGTCATATTCCCTTTTGTAGATATATATGAATACACGAAATTACGTCCCCACGAACCTGTAAAATTTAAGTCATCCACGAAAATTGGCCCCCACGAAATTTAATGATTCCACAGTACCTTTTGTTTCATAAAACTAGAAGCATTATGTTTGATGCATTGCAGTATAAATTATGATTTCTACTGCATACATGAACACTGCATACATCATTGATAAAAACGATCTGTAAAAAAAATGGTAAAGTAATTTTTGCTTTGAAAGATTATCGTTTATTTTTGAAAAAGACTTTTGTATGCAAATAGAATCAAATAACTTTTTTTTTCAAATTACAAATTAATAAATATTTTTATCTAAATAGTTATAAACAACACCAAATTTATTCATTCGTAGTTTTGTTTTCAAACAGGTGCAAAAGATATTTTACCAGCAATAAAATATTAAAATCCGATTTACATTCATCAGCACCGATGATAATTAGCAAACAATTATAATATTTATGCAAACTTAATCAAAGTTGCTCCATATATTATATATAGAAAATTTATTTTCAAGTTTATTTTTGTTTTAATTTAAATTTAAAGGGACTTGAACACGATTTGACTTCAAATTTTTATATTTCCATATTCAATGCTTATACTGATAAATATAGAAGTTTATAATGCTATGTAAAAATTTGAAAGTCAAATATCAAGTCATAAGCAAGATACAGAGTTCATAATTCTTTGCTTTATATACAATGCTCGAATATTGTCATTTTTTACATATGTGTTGTATTGGTGTAGGTTTTAATCAAATGTATCTTTTTTTGTTGATAATAGTATTTATGAAGATATTGAATTAGTTTAAATTGTTTTTTACATGTCATTTTGTCTAAGAAATGGTAATTCTCTACATTACATTTTTGTAAACAACTATAAGACCCGAGCTTTGTTTACATGACAACCAATTCTTACCTCTGTATCTCGCTTGTAACTTGACTTTAACTTTCAATATTTGGGTCAATTATTTAAAATGCACCAGTTAACCATTTCATACATAAAAAATAAAAATTTAAAATCTCCAATCGTGTCCAAGTCCCTTTAATAGTGATTAGTCTGTCGTGGTGGTCCTTTGTTTTCATTCAATAAAAATAATGTTCATTTATTACTGACAACATCGAGGTTTAATACCAACAAAATATGGGTTTAAAATATTCGTTTTTTAACTTTTATTCTGTAATTTTTTAATTTTTGATTTTGAATGTTTTAACAGGTTCATACTTTAAAAAAAAATAATTTATTCACCTAGCGAAAAAACTTACTGGTCTTTAAGAAAATAAAAATCCATTATAAAAACAAAAGAATAAAAAACAATCGGCAATATATTCAGAATTTCAAATTGTCTTTTCTTTCATAGGGCAACGCCATATTGAAGTCATCAAATATTCATTACTCTCTCCATTTTTATCGTCCTGAAGTACCCCTTTCACAAGAGGATGAAAATTGAGGGCCATTCATAACGGGCATTGCTGAACGGATTTTGAAAATGATTAGCTTCTGTCCCCCACAGAACTGAGTGGTCATTTACTGGCGGATAATAGGGGTTATAAAGATAACGGCCCGCCTTGCTTCTTTTAATTTAAGAATGATTACTCAAAATATGTATCTTACGGCATCGAATATTCCATTTTTAGAACCACAAGACCGAATTTGGTGAAAATAATTTATAAAGAATATCATTTTATTAAAAATTTAAAATAGTAAATGTTTTGCATGTAAAGAAGGACGGTTTGGGTTCTTGCTGATTTGAGTGGAGGTGTATTGATGTGAAATAAGTTTGAGCCAATCTGTTATCGGCACGGGCTATCAGCCTTATTTACTGACAACCATATTTGAACAAGTCCAGCAAGCCCCGCCTTTAACATTCGCATTTGAACGAACAAGATAAAATCATAAGGAAGTACTACATTGATTAGTCTATCATGCGCAAAGATTTCGGAGACTTTGAATTCTACACACACCTCAAGTTCGGAGACAATTTGCAGTGTCAAGCCAAGGAACGGACTGACATAAGAAGACAAGAATAGAAAGAAGAGATGAAATAGAAAATATTAATGTGAAGAACCAACATTCTTAAAGGCTTTATCTTATTCCCGAACAGTGCGTTTCATGATTGTGGACACTTCTAATATTGGGACTCTCAAAATGTCCTTCAGTATCGATGCTTTACTTTCAAATCACGTGTCTCAAAAAAAAGTACCTAAAGTAAGCAGCAAAGAACAAACAGATGGAGGACCCCGTAGGTCTCCCACAGTCTGCAGTTCCAAAACACCGTCCAGAAAAGAACCACCGAGATCGCCCTGCAGCTCCCCTCGGCCTTCTTCCTCGGGCTCCAGCCACAGGTGTGCCTCTAGTCCCGAGTCTAGTGTCTCTCCCTCCAATTCTCTGAATTTCTCCACCGGAAGTTTTATTCCCCGTCCGGGACTTTTGAATCCACAGCATCCAGGTTCTGTTATTCCGCCAAATCATCTTCATGGACTATTCCCTGCCCACCAGATGTATGGTTATGGGTCTCAACCGGGTCATCCTATGTTACCCGTTTTACCGGGGAGTGCCTTTCACTCCCCCATGAATCCTGCTGGACTTAAAATGTCTCCCTCACATCAAGGGATTCAGCCATATTTAAACGAGTGGTTTGCCAGAGGAGGCATGTTTATGCCCAGAATGATGGATTATGGAGGTAAAGTTAGTTAACTTTTAAATCAAGTTTTGAAACGGTTTTTTTCTGCATACCAGTCAAATATTTGAAGATTTAGAATTTTGGAGATAATAACACGAACAAATACCGCAGTTTTAGTAGATTAAAACATATTTTCGATCGCCAAGGAGTTTCTTCACAATAAAATGAAACATTGCCATGCTCAAAATAAGCAATATTCAGAATTTAAGAGCCATGTTGAATGTGAAAACTAATGTAATTTATTTGTCATTTAATCTAATTTCAAACCGAACCATATATTTTACGTAATAATTCATTTTATTTATATTTTATACTTTGAACAAACTTTGAACAAACATCCTTATTGTTGAAGTACATGATCTGATGTTAATAGTTGAAGTATAAAGTAAACGATCGAGAGAAAAAAACTAACTACGTAAACAAATTAGAATAATAAAGATTATTATATCAACAAAATTTTAAACGAAAAATATTTCCCTCTTGAACGACAGCTGAACTGAAACAATACGGTGCAAATGTGAAATTAAGAGTACATTTGTACAGCTTATCGGTGCCCGTATCAGGCATGTTTTCACTATAGAGGTTGTATAAACACTTCATACATGTAATCATGTGTTTGATCACTGCTGTCATTTACTACTGTTCAAAAGATTTTATTTGGGTAAGTGGGCACCGTTTCAGATTGCCCAGAATTTATTTACTAAGAGTCCGGGGGTGACATTAGTATGCCATTTAACCCTCCTCTCTGGGGACGTTTAACAGGGACTTGTTTTAAAGTCAGATAGTGAAAAGAGATAAAATGATATATATTTATTTCATAACGAAGTTAAGAAAATTATGAATCATTTTTTGCAAACATATTTATAACCAATTTCATAGTAAAATTATTCTCCAAAAGTTAATTTAATATATATTTGACGGATATAATCGTAAAATTCGTGAAACTTACACGTACTATAAAGATGTGTTTGTTATTCAGATTCGGCAAAATTATTTGTATGTACGCATTCTTTTATGTATGCAAATAACCGATAAGATTTGGTTCTAACTCGTTAGAATTTATTTTAATCTTATACAGAAACCTTTCTGGATCCTTCGTAAATATGAATGATCATTAGCATTTTTGTTCGACAATTTTCCCACAAATTTCTGAGGCTTATATCTCAGGTTTTCGTCTGTGAGAAAAAAACCCCTGGAAAGATGAAAGCCGGATCTTACAAATTTCTGCTTTCTTCGTTGGTCGTACGGTCTGCGCGGGAACGAGGGATCAGCAAGCGTCTCGTGTACCCAGATTAGGGAAAAACGGATCAGATCCTGACAAAACAAAAGCCTCCGATGAAGATAAATGAACATTAAAGCTCGAAGATGATTTATAGATTTGTAGATGATCCTAAGACTATAAGCCCACTAAGCGTTCAAAAATTTAAAAAGAAATCGTTTAAATCTCTAATGTGTTGAAATAAGGTTTAATTCTGTAAAATCGGTGTTTGTTTTAATAAATTTGTCCCATCAAAGATCATCTACAAAGTTCTTTTGCGCGCTAATTTGACAAGACTTCTTTGAGAAGCCAAACCCCTTCTTTGGTCGATTTCAGTCATTAGAGGCAAGAAATGATTAATTCATTTCTAAGTTGTGCAAGTTCCTATATATACATGTACCTGATCCAATAACAGTAAATATCCAATAATATTTTACTCAAATTTCTGATAGAAATATATAAAAAAAAATCTATGAAAATAAAAACAAATAATTGTTTAACAAAGAGGTAATAATTATTTTACTAATGATAGCTTGAAATAAAATGGATATTTAGAATTATTCAGAATCTTTTCGTCTATGTCTAACAATTTAAAAAATATATATAAGAATAAAACCTCACATCATATTTTTTAATTCTATAAGCGCATGAAGTTAGATGTCGTCAATTAAATGGAATTATTGGCAGCTGTTGCGGGAAAAATCATCTGTTAATTTATTCAAATATTATTATAATTGTAAGAATGTTGAATAATAACAATATAAGGAATAGAAAAAAGTATAGGCAAAGGAGCTTTAA
>NC_088857.1:21272259-21342259 GCF_963853765.1 Magallana gigas | reverse complement strand
TCGTCAGATTTTGACCCCCCCCCTAAAAAAAAGCAAATTATTGAAGAAATAAAAGCATTGAAAACATTTAACCATCACGATTTTATCAAGTCAAAATAGAAGATTATTATTATTAAAAGTTCACAACTATTTGATAATGATAATTATAATTCACCAAAAAGCGTATACCCTCGTCATTTCATGTAAAATACAGACACGATATTATCACAGGGAGGTATGTAGATCAAAAATGTTAAATGAAAAAATATTCCGTTTATTTTTTTTTATTAAACTTAGTATGTTTATATCCGAAAGGTATAATATATACATCTATACATTACACTAATATGTTGTATTGCTAAACATAGCTTACAATGTACTTAGTTTTATTCAGATTTTGTCGAATTGTACCTGTTTAATGTAAATGTATTCAGATTTGCTTAAAATATATTTTAATGTGTGCAATGAACAATCAATTATTTGTGACATTTACATACAATGCCGTTTAACCTGTTGCTGATTTTTTTAAAACATGGATCTTTTCTCATTTAGAATGACCACAATGATTTTTTCTGAATTTATCATTTGATGTATAATCTATCTCTGATAAAAATTAATACAAGTATGTAAGTTGCAATGAACTACTGACATCCTCTTGAATACTGTTTAGTGATAAATAAACTAGAATGTTGATCAGGATTACAAAATAAGACGAAAAAGATTCCAATAACCATCATTATCTATTTAAATTATCATAAACCATGAAAATTAATGTCATAATAAATTGTTTTTGCTGATCTTGACTGCATTTCCCAATACACGATGTACTGAAAGTTCTTTCTTTCTGATCGAATATTGTGTGCTTTATCTTGCCGAAATTAGAACTAAAGCGGATTTAGATTGATAACTAATCTCCTGTGTAACCATTGGTTGCATAAGAAATGATCCGACATTATTTGGCTACATCAGTCCAGCATGATAAATAAGATGATAGAGCGGAGATCTGACGGATGATTTGGAGTACTATCGCTGTGATAGGCGAATTAAATAGTCATTCTTGATAGCAGTATCTAGCACCGAACTATTAGAAGGGCGATGGGTCACAAAGGTTAGATGGACGATGGTCAAGATTTGATAAATCTTGTTTTGGGCTACGCTCCCACCCTTTGAACACAGTCAGAAAATGGGGGCTATGATTTTTTCAAAATATTTTTACCCGTTCAGTATCAAGATCGGTTTATTAAGAGAGTACTATGTACAGAAAGATAACTATTTTGAAATAAACCCATTGAAGTTGACTTTTGACACAGTTTTTGATCTGATTTCAAATAAAAGAAAATTGTCGAATTGCATTAATTTTGTTAAATGTTGAATTTTTTTTACCCTGATGTGACAAAATGGACAACATTGAATGATATTTATAACAGTTTACGAAATAATTTGTACATGTAATAAAATGGCAATCAGAACGATTTCAATTCTTAAAGTTGTAGTAAACCTCTTTCAAGAGAATTTTGAATTGATTTACATTTATATTATGTACATGAAGTCATAATTCACAGTGCATTTGTATGACATGCATTGATCCATACCAGGTTTTTTTTGTAGTATTTATGATAAAAAATAGTTACACGAAAAGGTATCTACCTCTTGAATGCTCTTCATTGACATTTTATTAAAACTACAATCAGAAAGTTATTAATATGAAAATGTTTTATGGCGAGTATCCAAAATTGATATAAATTGTACAATATCTGATACTTTGACTTACATCCTAAAAGTTTTAACAGAAAAATTACACCACAAGACAACCCTGTTACTGAATTTCATATCAAATATCATTCATGTTTTTGTTTTTGTTTTTGTTTTTAATAAAAATTAAGGCTTCAGAAAACCCTTTTATTATTCATGCAGAGAATACCATAAGCGTGCAACTGACAATAAAATATTTGGTAACAACATTTAAACGACAAAAACAAAAAAATCATAATTTTGCAACAATAAATAATTTTATTCTCGTTTCATATTTATATAAATCATAATTAACTGAATAAAATGTATTCAGTTTTTCTTTTTAACATGTGAATAAAGTAAAAAAAAAACACCAAAAACATAATGATTGCCATTAAAAGCGCAAAAATCGGTTTGCAAAAGGGAGATGTCTATTTATTGACAGTGTTCTAATTTAGCATTTCTTTGGATATGTCTGTTTAATCACGTGATTCATTTTCTCGGCACGAACTCCCCGGGGATGATCTATTAATTTGTCACAATTTGAACCGAGTGAAACAAAGTTGAGGATTTGGAAGTAAAATTTCATTACCGATGTTGGTTTCTCGCATTAGACAGCTGGATTCATTTTTTCTTCTCATATAAGTCAACAACGTTGCCCCATCAGGATTGAATTAAACCAGCATCTACGGGCAAAAGGCTCGCAATTTGCTAATTTAATTTTCAATTGGCGCGCTATTAGTCGCTTCTGACAGTCGATTTGCCGCGAAGTCGCTGACAAGGAATGTTTGAATTCTCTCCCAGTAACGTTGCCTGCCGATTAATAACATTACCATTTGAATGGAACGGAGAACGACCGTTGTTGAAAACTCAATCAGCCGAATTGGCCGCTCTATAGAACTTGTGGTCATTTTAAGATGAGATAATTGTAGAAAATGTGCGTATCATTTCTTAAGCTTTCAACGATGGGCCTAATTAGGCCATTAAACAAATCCTCCTGTGTATTAAATTTCTTAATTAAATTAACATACATACGATTGTCGTTCATCAATGTTGTAAACAGCTGATTATCACGATTCTATTATTAAATTGTTTAAAAATTATGCATGTGAACTTTTTTGCTAGAAATTGTAACATTAACTACATCTTTATTACCATTTTATAACTTTTTGCTCCATTCCAATTTATCGTCAAATATTTACTAGAAAATGGAAGACCCACCCCCCTCAAATTAAACAAGGCATATAAATACATCACATACTGGCATTGAAGAGATATGGTATACCATTTACACGACCACTTAGGGAGTATTAAATAGTAGAAATGACAGCAAAATTAATAAGACCCAGATTCGATATAAACGCATGCGCGGATCCAGAAATTTTTTCCAGGGGGGGTCCGAAGGATAATTGTGTTTGCCAGGGGGGGTCCGAGGCATATTTTCGCGATAATTTTACTATGTAAATTTAATAAATTTTCATTTTCCAGGGGGGGTCGGGACCCCCCCGACCCCCCCTCTAGATCCGCGCATGAAACGTATCGGATGATAAAGAGAACAGACTAATAATTTATACCCAAGTTGTATCTGATCAACTTACTAGAATAAAATACCTGTCGATTATCAATATTAAAAGTACATGTACATATACATAGATAGACATTGGCACGCATAATTGTATGTGACATGTACATGCGAATTAATCTCTTGTTTTAAATTTAGTTCTTATGTAAACTAAATCAATAGGATTGAGTAACAGGCAGCCTATATCAATCCTCTTTCAAAGTAATGTAGTAAAAATCGTGTACAGGATACTTCTAAAGAATGTTGTATAAATGTGTAACATAATTATACTATTTTGAATTTTGGGATGATAAGATAAGGGAAAGTTGAATAATATGTTATCTGAGTTTTACTATTCTTACTATAAATGAGTTGTATTTATAATAATAATTTGCTATTTCAACATATGAAATTGTTCTAGGTAGTATTAATTATTAAATACATCAGTTATATTTTTAGACAAATTAGCACCCATTCAATTAATGAAAATATTGCAGAACATTATTTTTTGTGGTTTAATCTGTTTTTCTATAAGTGATACCATGTTATTGACCATTTAGAATAGGTAAATTTGGTACTAATTGTACATATTATATAGTACAACCAAACAGATTGGCTTCATGTTCTTGCAACTTTAAGTCCCTTCTCCAGTATATATCAATACAACACTTGTATTAATCAGATAAGTAGTTTTTATAGAAAACCGATGTGGGTAAAATAAGTTGTGAATGTAAATATTTAACAGTATGAATGATTAACGTTTTGCTAACAGAATTATAAACAGATTATTTCCCTTCGGTCACGAGTCCTCCCTAGCGCAACATCTTCCTTAGAATGTCAATATTTCCGTTGCCATCAAGACATCTTTGTGAAATATGGAAACAGATTTCAGAACCATTGTGATTGGCAATTTGATTAAAAGTGTACGCCTAATTTGACGCCCGAGTAGTCGCTCAACGATAAATTACCGTTAGCCAAATGAAGAAATTCCTTCGATAATTTGCTTCAAATTGATTAAGACGGCAAGACTGTGTCGTGGTTAGGAGATTACCAGTCGGCATTTCCGAAATCTGCTAAAAAGCACGATTTCTAAAGAATAAACAAACAATCTTTTGTCAATTTTAATCAGATGAATTGTACTCACACCCAAAAACGTGCAGGAAAAAATTCAAATGAAGCCAATTTCCTTTCAAACCATTGATTGAAATTGATATTATGTACACATTCTTTAATATGAAAATAATAATCCTAGTAAGGTCTTATTTCCTTTGCTAAGTGATTCAAAATGTTTCTTAAAAGTCCACAAGAACAAAAAATGTTACATGTAAAAGAAAAAATATTTTGATGATCTTCAAAAGAATAATAACTAAATTATTAATATTTTGATGAAATTAAGTTTAATTTGAATAAAACTTTATTAAAAATAATTAAATAAAATACTTGATATTTACAATCGTTAGTATGTGAATTTTTACTTGCAGCTCAGCAGCAGTCCAACTTGCTGGGTAAGACACGGCGGCCCCGCACTGCCTTCACAAGCCAACAGCTCCTGGAACTAGAAAGACAGTTCAAAATGAACAAGTACCTCTCGAGACCCAAAAGATTCGAAGTAGCCACTTCACTAATGTTGACAGAAACACAGGTATATCCTAAATATTTGTGTTAACAATCTTAATTCACGTTTATTTCCTACCGTTTTTGTGTGAATCTTTAACTTTATCACATTATTTGAGCTTTAGAAATATCATGATATTTTAGTTGTCCCCTGGAACTTAGCTATTTTGTGTCTGCATAGCATTGAATGTTAAATCATTAATATGTATGTAGAAAACGATAATGAGTCTTCAAAAACCTTTATACATTATAATAAAAGTTACCTCAGTTTTAGAAAGTTAAGTTTCGAATTTAGAATTTTGGTTTCAAGTTTAGCAAAAGAAAATGTAAGTTAACATGGGTAACATTTAAAAATAGATTGAGGATACTGTCCTTAGTTAAATCTTCACAAGGATACTAAAAGTACGGACCGATTAATTATCCAAAATTTTTTTTGGAAATAAATGTAAAACTATTGCTTTTACTTTTATTTTTAGATATCTTACATAACATAAAATCAGACATAAGTTGTACACTCTTTATAATAGGATACTTAAAGTGCTTCTTCAAGCCGGAACATAATAAATAAATAATCATGAAATATTTTCAAGCTGGGTCTAATATTTGAAGGACTGATTATATATTGAGTAATAAAAACCATCATTTAAGAATTATATCATTTTATAAGTTTAATCCACAATGTGTTAACGAAGTTCAATATAATTAAGGTGTCCATCTAATATGGGTTGTACATTAAGTTTATTTAAAACAAAATACAATGTTTTTTTAATATCGACATGTACTTGAACTGTTGTATTAAAAACTTATTTAGAACACTTTAAATATAGCTTAAGACTGAGCAAATATGCAGTACACTATGAGTCATCCTGACTTAGCAGGAATTAGTGTGAATCATTTTGACCTAGTTTGTCGCGATTTGAACAATTTTTTGCAAAAATAAAAACCTCCTGACATTACTTTGACACTTCTGGTGACGATATAGTAAGACAAAGTATTCTCTTACCACATTGAATAAGTGGTATAATCGACAACAAGCTAAAACAGTTGTAGTCTTCAAGCTCAAAGGTATAATATAGACACTGCTATTGTATTATAGAAAAAAGGTTAGATATTTTACAAAAAAATTGCGAAATGTTCTCCTGTCATGTTGTTGTCTACAGGTTTTGAGGAATGAAATTCAAGATAAATAAACATTTTATGAATAACTATAGTAGTATTAACCTTATATATGTCTCTAATATTCTACTTTTCTTAGACCTGATATACTAGCAATTGATTTTGAAAGGCCTTACTCTCTATACAATTAAAACAAATATTTTGAATTTAAAAAATCCAATTCTACTGTTAAGACATTGAAGCAAAAATCTCACACCACCCTGCAGGCCTACCATCTTGTCAGTGCTTATCAACCCTAGCAGAAATTAATTACCAGCTACCATGTTGACAACGAAAGGGGAGTTTTGTGAGGGTTTCTTGTTGATTTTGGAGTTTTACGAGCCCTCGGTGATGTTGTTGTCAAGCATGAACAGGGTTAATTTTCGTGGGGGTATTGATACACACATCCCCACCTATCAAACAGGTGCTGGGTGAACACCTAGACTTGTGTTAATGTCCTGCGGATTTTCCATCCTAATGACTTAATCAATCGGCAAAAATTGTAACCAGTATGATGAATTCCAAAGTTTCCCAGAGACATTGTCCGGCAAATACACGTATCATGAAGCTCTGACCAAAAAAAAAATCTTATTTAAAAAAATATCCGGTCATGAACAAATATTAATATCAGTTTTTCGGAAATTGCAGGTCAAAATCTGGTTCCAAAATAGACGTATGAAATGGAAAAGAAGCAAGAAAGCTAACGATACTTATAGAAAAAGCGGCGAGGAAACGAATAAGGGTAGCGCCGGGGTACCGGAGAATTCCATGGCGCCAAACGACGATATGTACGACCTTGACCCGGAATCAGAAGATATCGACATTGATGACGTCGATGATGACGATGAACATCCGGAAGCCAAAGACATGACACTAAGTGCGAAACTACAATCTCATGATTCTTTCCAAATGGCAAATCCGTCTTTTACAATAAACAGTTTAAATATAAGACAATCACAGGATGTGTCATAAGGATGTTCAAGTTTTCGAACTTGCAGTGTTAATTTTAAATTTTGAGTGTGAGTGAAAAGTATGCGTAAGTATGTTGGCAGTAATATAAAAACATTATGTGTGAAAATGAAGCCAGTGTTGTGTGTTATTTTCGTACTACGTGTAATGATAAGAATCATGTATATGATTTATGTATTTGTAATAATTTTAAAATGTTTTTGCACAATTTATATTAAATGACATCAAGTCATTCATGTTACTGTTAAATTTAAGTACATTGTTATTTACAGAGTATCATGATGTAACAATTTCATAAATTATTATGCAATTGTGTAAGTAAATTTTACAAAACGCACATTTTGTTAATTGATAAAGTAAAATGTATAAAATAAAAATAAGGAAAGGTATTAACGTTTTTCAACACTTTTAGTAATACATAATAGATTATTTTTCTATTTCCTTTAAACTATTGAGATGGAATTTTCATTACTATATAAATGAACTTTTCTATGTTAGCGACATCGTGCTTTCAACATAAATGTTTCAATTTTAAAAAATTGCATTCTCAAACAAAAACTACTTTCACCTTTAAAACTTGAAAACAATTTCTTTGATATAGGCCTAACTTTACTGTAATTGTATTTGTTTCTCACAAAGCAAATTGATATGTGAAAATCTCAAAAGAATCGTTCGTGAATAAAGATTTATAAAATATATTTAAACTATTTGTCTGATTTTTAATTTATACGACGTCTGCTTTGATCAAAAAGATTCTAGAGGACATGCGCAGTTCGAGAAATTTGAAAAATAAGGAGACCGAGCCCGATGAAATAAGCTGCACGAATTATCAAGGTTTATCCACAGTGGATAAACCCCATTAGATTTAGAGGGATATGTTGTATAGAAAAACGAAACATGCGGATTAAATTTGAAGTAAAACTCATTTGATGCAATGGATATAGTGTAAAAATTAAGAAGAACACACTGTCATAACAACGTGCACGCGGTAATTAGAGTATTTTTAACAAGGCTTTGTACTTATGGTAGTTTGTCAAACATCAATTTGGTATAGGTCTGTCTATTTCATTTTCGGCCATTAAATTCATTCAATTATTGGTTCTTAAAAATCAGCAAACAATTGTCTAATTTTTTGTTGTGCGTACGTATTATCAATACATATATCGCTTGAAATCAACATCAATTGTTTAAGGTAGTCCTATACTCGGCACTAAATGGGCTCAATCATTAAAAGCTTAGCTTTAAATGATAAATATACATTCTAGCGATACATATACAAAAGAAAATATGTATGTTTACATGCTAGTTTGTTTGTTATCACCTCTCAGACGGGTGTACCCCCTTGCGAAAATTATTGACAATTATGAAATTTGCCAGACGTCCGTTTTTCCTAAAAATAATTACCAATTTTGGGAAAATTAGAACTGAACATACAAAATAGAGTATAAATATTTATTTAAGCCATATCGCATCAATAATTTTGCGCAAATTTTTGTAAGTGAGTACGCTTTATGGACCTGATGTATCAAAATAGAATACAAAAAATGCAATGCTAGTATCGCGTTTTGTAATTTTTTTACTATTTTATGGACTCAAACTTAAATTCATGGTGTTTATTCTATAGATTGACATCTTAGAAAAAAGATTTGGTAAAATAAATTATATGTTGACGGATTACTTTTCACGCTATAAGCTTTAAACCAAGTAGACCCTGACGAAAAAATCCGTAAAAATCGCATTTTGCTACTGTTTTCTGCCTAGATCTGTCAACAATGTTAGATATCATTTAAACATCAATTAATTGACGATTGATTAAACACGAAATAGCCTCTGTCTCTAAATTTAAACCGCTTATAGTAAAAGAAAAAGATAAATTCGGGGGGGGGGGGGGGGCGCGGGGGGTCAAAACAAAGAAGATATAAGCATACCTGAGATCCTGGTTAATCAGAAACTTCGTTTTTCATTTTACATTAACAGAATCGAGTTTCTCAACATTAATCATTTCTATCTCTCATAGAATATATATATTACCGTTTTAATTGTTATTATTGCCATTGTTTACAACAGCGATGTAGAGCAAAATCAATACCGGGTATCAAAAACGCTTTGTAAAAGTCGAACCAATATTGTAAAATCCGTATTATGACGTAGTGCGATACTTGGACTACTTTAAAACATGTTTTCTATGTAAAATAGTTACATTTCTCTGAAACTCATCGGACTTGTTGAAATATTTGAAATATACTTGATCTAACATTTATCTGTGGATTTACTGTGTTCTCTTTTGTACGTATTTTCATTTGAATGACTCATTGTAGTATAAATTGAAGTTGGTACCATATAGGGTATCTTATCTATGTAAAAATAAACTACATGATTTATTTGAGACTTGGTACTTTAGATATTTGGCCACATCATGGTACTTTGATGTAAAAAAAGAAAAGAAACAGAAAACATGTATAAGAAAGACTTCCCAAATACGAAAAAGGAAATACAGTAAGGACGTAATAAAATGTAATGAACGTTTAAACTGTTACAAATTTTAGATGTAACATGTAATAGTAATGTCCAATATTAGCTTATCAATTGTCATCGTCGGAAATTAATGGCCATTCTCACATACACTTGAACTCAGACATGACTTTAAACACTGTGACGGATAATTATGCCAGTGACAAGGTGGAATTTTTGCACCCGCTTAAGAGGCAGTTTCGGAAAAAATTCATAGACCATTGTCTAGAAAGTAAATAACCACTTTTGTTTTTAGTGTGTTTCACCTGACAGGTGAGATATTTACCTTTTAAATTTAATATCCCATAGGAAAATTATAATTCCCATAGGAGAAAAGATTCTCCTACAGGAAATATTGACAATCCTATAGGATTGTCTAAAAATCCTAGAGGAAATATCTTTCCTGTAGGAGAATGGTATTTCCTGTGGGAATTTGATTCATACAGGTGGTTTTCATATAAAGAAACTAATATCTCCTGTCGGATTTTATCAAATCCTGTCGGAATTGAAATTCCTGTAGGAAGTTCTTGTATTCCGATAGGAAATTTCAAATATCCTGTAGGAATATTGTTTTCTTTGGGAAAAATGATTTTCCTGTAGGAAATTATTTTTGAAAGGTAAATATATCTCGCCTGACAGGTGAGTTACGATGATAACAAAGGTGGTTGTAAACTTTTTAAGCAATGATCTATCGTGTGGCATATTTGAATTTTTCGATATATGCAGCTTAGACGGGTGCAAAAATGCAAAAATGCCACTTCGGCACTGGCATAATTATCTGGCACAGTGTTCTTACTCAAAAGTGGTTATGTCTAAGTAAAAGGAGCTCATGAACATAAAATGCATGATAGAACGATAAATGCATGCAATTGCTTTGAATAAAAGTTTAAGTTGAAATGCAAAGGTGTTTAGTAACTTATATTTCAGAAATACTTACGGTATTATGAATTGCAATTCATGATTTGAAAAATATAATTGCTTAGATGTTTTAAATTTTTTTAATCCTTTGAGAAAAATACGCACACTATCAGAACATTTGACTGATTTTTATTAACTATGTATTATATTTAATAAATGTTCAAATAAAGCGGGTTAAAAAATACAATGAAGGTTGTTTATTTTCATTTGGTATGCTTTGAAATTTTCTCATTTCGCTTAAAACCAAAAAAGCCTAGACTAAGTGTAAAAATATATATATGTTACATATCCACGCGAAGTGGAGGTTGATAATGGTTTTCGAGGGGGTGTCAATTTCAACAGTTACCCTCCCAAACAGGCACTATTTATTTTATTATTATACTGAATGTCTTATTTTTTAAGAAAATTTTACTGCTTTTATATTGAAATTAAGTGAATTATACGGCGAACCGTACGCGCATAATTCACGCGCATATAACAATTCGTTGTGTTACCCATTGCCAAGTGTGTTGCTAACGCTGAGGGTAATAGAACGGATTGCTAACTGCGTCTAAACCAATCAGATTTCAGTATTTAACATGAAAGTATAATAACAATAGTTATATTCTTTTAAAATCAAGCAGTCAGTGTTACTTTATGCACTTTTGGTAGTTGATTTGGGTAAAATTGAAATACTTCAGCTGTGCATTACACTTCCTTATTACATAATCACTAACCTCTTACACCATTAAGTGTCACTTGTCACAAAACATTTATTCTCAACAGCTGGGATTTTAGTTGACCTGCAATTACTGGAAAATCCGATAAAATTCCTACCCCCCCCCAAACCCCCCCCCCCCCCATACACGACCAAAAGAATTTTAATTTTAAAAGTTGTGTTATCACTATCAATAAATAACATTTAGATACAACTTTACATGTTGCTCCTTTGCAAACAATTGTTTACCATATAAAAGTAAATAATAATGTTGGGGCTGCATTTTGTACATCCGGAACAACTGACTGAACGGACTGGTCAATTTAGAATGAATTTCCGGTAATGAAATAGTAGGAAAATAAAACAACCATAAAAAAAGAACTGAAGTTTATTTCTAAAAGATGCACAAAATTCCTAGAATTTGATCGACAGTAAAAACGTAAAAAAGACAGTGTAAAGGGTATCGCTAGATCTGAGCTACAAATGTAAGTCACGATTTTTGAGTTGAGTCTTCCTCCTTCCGGATACAAGCTCTCGAGTTTTATATCAAATGAATGAAGTGTATATAGAGTTAAACAAAAATTTAACTCTCAAGTAGATGTACGAAAAGTTGAAATCTGTTCGTAAATGCCAGTGCTTGTTACTATAACACGAAACTAACTCCTTCCAGTTTTAACAAATTTTATTTTTATTATTCTAACTAATAAACTTACATGTATTTAATATATACTTATTATTATTCTGTTCTTAATAATTTCCATTAAAGAACAAACAATCGATTCCTTTATCAAATATTAAATGAAATATTGATACAATCTGTACTGGCAAAATATTCTTGAAAGCGTTAAAAACCCAAATCAGTCAAACGATCTATCAATGAACATTGCAATTCTATCTGATAATTTCTTGTTTTCATAGCCAAAAAGATCAAATTAAATGTATTTAAGTAAATGGCATATATTTGAAGACGACGAAGAAGAAGATTACTTTGTTCATCAAAAAACAGTATCAATAAATACTACAACCCTAAGGGAAAATTCGGTGCATGTTTCATGTCAACAAGTTGCAAGCTGTACAAAAGCATTCTATTTCAACTTTTACTGCAATTAAAATTTAAAAAAAAAAGAGGCAACTATATCAGAGAAACGCGTATCTTTTGCCCTAAGCGGCCCGCCTGAAGGTTATAGTGTTAATTCAATAAAAGAAGACGCCTTATAAATAATGTTTGTATAAGGTTTAGAAAAATTACACTTTTATGGCATTAGATTAAATTATAGTAGCTATATCTACGAAAAGGAATTTCTCTTCTGAAAACAGGCATTGGCCTTATCGCAGATTACTTCCATTTTACTAGAATTAACACAACCGATTGCAGAAATAGCGTGGTTAATTTAACAAATTCCGTATGTACCTACCTTTGTCCCGTATTTAAGTGCCATATAATTTTGACGTGTGTTCAAAACATCCTATCTTCTTGGCATAGGCATTACAAACAGGTTGAGTTTTAATAGCTGTCAGGAGACAAAATTTGGCACCAAATAATGATTTATTTTGGCGGTCCGGAAAATCGGGAAAAAATAATCAAGACTAAAATTCTAGAAAAACACAAACCTGAATATTTAGTCAGAGTAATGTCTTTTTTAAATTCCCTCTCTCTCTCTCTATGGTATTTTTTTTATAAGTTGCCACGAACATACAAGTAAACTGTCACGAGACTATTAGTACTTATCAACTGGAGCATTTTAACTTCTATCTGAAGTTTATAAGTATACTATATAAGAAGTTTTTTCTTTGTTTCAGTGAAGAAGGAACGCTCATGGAAAGAATGTAAAAATGACAGTCTTGTAACTATATCTGTCATCTTCTCACGTTCATGTGTTTGGGGTTTTGGCTATAAAAAAAACCCCTAAATATAATGTTTAAAGGCAACCTCCCAATTCTTAGGATGAAAGGAGTCATGTTCAGACCCATACTCTATATAGAACTAGTTTCTGTCATCAAAATTAGCCACACAGAGTAAAACTAACACAAAGTTTTAAAGCCATAATCCATTGAGTGCTTATAGCTTCCCCTGAAATGCAGTCATTTTCGCTTATATAGAAAACGCAATGGTTAAGTGTTTTCTACCTCCTGATTTACTTACAAAATCAAACATTACATGGCTCTCTTAATACTCACCGTGTATACGGCGTCAATCTCATGAAAATTCGTTTCACTCGATGCAATGGTATACATGTATAGGTACGGGTCCCGGGCGCTTGGGGTCTGATTTTCTTCTAAAATCGGAAAATAACTTCAATTCTGGGTAGGGTAGCACTTGATGTATAATTTTGAGTAAGAATCTTTGTGTTATTATAAATCTGTGGGATAAACTTATGATACATGCAAAAACGTGCAATTGTGTGACATGGTCTGTTTTCTTTTCAAGTTGTAGGTCCAGCAGTGTCATGGGGCTTCAGTTCATCTTTTCTCTTTACAATCGTCTAAACGAAGAAACTGTCAACATGTACAATGTATTCAGCCTGTCGTGGTCGGTAATCGAACCCACAATTTTCATCCACCGGCAACAAGTTAAAGCCTCCGCGGTCTAGACTAAAAACAATCTATCCTTAATCTAGTCTGGAAAAAAACACACACCATGTTTTGTATTTCTATATATTTGTAATTCTTAGGTGCGCATTTTAAGGGATTCAGGAAGGGAATTAGGATGAACCTTTATTGACGTTGAATTGAGTTTGAATGTCAGTGATCTTATCATAATAATACTATCATGACGAAATTTCGAGTAAGACAATAACCTACGCAGTACACATTAACAAGTGCGAAGTGAGAACGAAATCAAATCGTATATACTCTGTATATTAATTTTTCTTAAAATTAAAAAACGGAAATAATAAAATGCATGACAGATCAACTTGAAACTGATTTAATGTATTGATCCAAATATTGTTGTCGTTGTTTATATCTTTTCTTGTTTGTTTGGTGATTTTGTTGTCGTATTTTTTTTTTCTTCCTTCTCTTTTGCACAGGGCACCGCGGCGAAATACCGTCCTCTTGAAGTTTAAGATGTTGAAGTATCTCTGTCATACTTTTCCCGAGTGCAGGAAATCTTAATGTGTAATCCATTGAGTGACCCAAATTGTACAGAGCTTCTATTGTTACTCTAGAATATGTACAACCGTTCAAGATATGCAGGTCTCCAGCAGTTGGATAGTCTCGTTATAAAACGATATCTTACTTAATGGCTGCATTTCTGGAAGAACTTGGCTTGCAATATTTACCAATAGATTTACCTCCATATCAATTCCTTGTTATTGTCGCTTATAAAAGCTTAACAAACCAATTACCTATATGTTTTTGCCAAGTAAAGTAATTAATAAATGTCGCTTTGGACATAATTAACTACAGGAAATTATTTCACCGTAAAGAGTGCGTATGGTTAGAATTTGTAGCATAATCTAATTCATATGTCAACAATTAAGTATTCGACATTTTCAAATATTTACCGAAAGGATTTTGCAACTGCTTATTAGAAGCAGGCATAGATTAGCGCCGTGTTCAATTAAGATTTAATCGCATTCTAAATATTTTACAAAACCCCAAGTCGCGATAGCCGACCGGTAACTTTTGGAATTTAATTAAGTAGGGAGTCAGAAGCCATTCCTGGTTGTCATAATTTGCAATGAGAGCTTGTTACGAGGGCCATATTTATGGTACTGATAGACAACCCCCCAACAAAAAAGCTTATCATTGGAAGACCGATTAATCACGCCCATGTTTCTACAGGGTTTCTCCCCGCTCCGACCCCAGACAAATATCCAGCTACTGTTGCGCTGATAACGAGCCGGGGAGCTGGTCCAAACGATAGATTCATTGCTACTGCCAGTTGGTTCTGCTACTGACAACACAAATTGTTATCAAATAAATGTTGAATAATTATAAATTAAGTAACCCACAGGTGTCTAACGGCTGGAATTAACGTCAGCCCATCGGCGGACATTGCTGTGTTGCGCGTTGAACCGACTCGCAATTACAACAAATCAGTAGGCATATTGGATGTTTGTTTTACCGGTAATTCAGAGGCTTGTCTGATTTGATTTATTCGAAGGCAATTCGCAATCTAACCTCCGAGGGACAGTTTTGTTTTTAGGTAGATATACTCATTCTTTGTAATTTGTAGTTGATGGAAGTGACTGCACAGAAAATGGTTACATGATCGTAAAGTAACATTTTAAATACAAGACTTGGATGATATTTATGTAGATTTCTGAACCGTGTGCAAATCAACTATTAAGCTTAGCTTTTAGTTATTGAATTACCATTATATCCGGGTTCAAATATGTCACATATGCTTGATACTCTAAAAAAAACATGAATGTTAATTCATCATATTTATATTTATATGAATTTCATACTTAATATGTTCAGCTTTATAGTTTAACTAGAGCAGTCAGTTGATCTTTGCATCCACCCCCTCATATTTTTCCTATCCTCATCATGTATGTGTTTCCTATGTGTTAGAATATACGTAATACTATTTCGTAGTTGCCCCCTTTTATAATAGGAATACTGAGTAAAAGACACAAAGAAAGACATAAAGAAAATATAAATTATTGTAATCTATTCGTATCCAATCACAAAGAAAGATGCTGTAGCCGATTTTAGGGCACATTACGACCATTGTACATATAAGTACATTTATGTCAAGTATTACTGTTATAAATATTATTTGACCCGCACAACTTAAAAAGGAGTATTTTTAGATTTACTTTGCGTAACAGCAAAACTGGTATAATATGTTTTATTATACTTTTATGTTAAATACTGAAATCTGATTGGTTAAGAATCAGTTGATAATCCGTTCTATTACCCTTAGCATTAGCAACACACCTAGCAACGGGTAACACAACGAATTGTTACATGCGAGTAAATTATGCGCGTACGGTTCGCCGTAGAATTCACGTAAAGCAGTAAAAAATTCTCTAAAATTCAGACATTCAGTATAAAATAAATAATGCCTGTTTGGGAGGATAACAGTATATAAATAGTGCCTGTTTGGGAGGGTAACAGTTGAAATTGACACCCCGAGAAAACCATTGTCAACCGACGCGAAGCGGAGGTTGACAATGGTTTTCGAGGGGTGTCAATTTCAACTGTTATCCTCCCAAACAGGCACTATTTATTTTGTTATACTGAATGTCTTTTTTAAAATTTTAAAGAAAATTTTACTGCTTTTATATAGGAATAACGTGAATTCTACAGCGAACCGTACGCGCATAATTTTCGCGCATGTAATATTTTTTAATGTTACCCGTTGCCAAGTGCGTTGCTAACGCTGAGGGTAATAGTAAATATTATTAACTGCGTCTTAACCAATCAGATTTCAGTATTTAACATGAAAGTATAACAATTGAAATTGACACCCCGAGAAAACATTGTCAACCTCCGCTTCGCGTCGGTTGACAATGGTTTCTTTGGGTGTCAATTTCAACTGTTACCCTCCCAAACAGGCACTATTTATAATTATAATAACGACAGTCACTTGTCGGTGAGATGTCAAATAGAGAAAATGAAAATTCGAGCTTAATAGGAACGTAAACAACAAAACTAAAACTACAACAAGAATTAAAAACAAAAAATACTAAAACAGGTAACAAGAACAAAAAACACACGTAAAGCCTGTCTCACACAGAACACGGTTGGGCACACGGTTCCATTACGGTATACTCGGTTATACACGGGTTGACTAGTACGAGTATTGGGCTCCAACCGTGCTTGGGGATGAGTTGGTACGATTTAGACTCGAATGTAGCACGAGTATGTACGAACAAAGCACGGATATACTCGTTCAAGCAAGGTTTGTCACGGTTTGAACACGATTTGCAAACGATTTTCATACGATTATTGTACGGTTCCAAATACGGTCTAGTACGGTCTGTCACGGCCTAGTACAATTTAACACGACTTTTACTCGATTAACTGGACATTTACAGGGTTTACCGACGGTCCCACCGACTTTTGTTCGAGTTATGCTCTAATTATCATACATTTGTGTATGTTTTGATATAAATTGACTCTTTTTGATAGCTTGGCTTCATAAATTTTCGAATTTTCAACAGAGAAGTTATAAAAATGGCAGATGACAGAATAAGGTAATAAGAAATCATGATAAGACTGATAGACATTGACATTATTTTGGCCAGAAGGCCCTTTTTGTTTTCTCTCTGGGAGAATCTTCCATGGTGGGGATTCTTTTGGGGACCTTTTTCTTCTTTAGAGGCATTAGATTGCAAGTACTCTGTTGTTTCAAGGTGTCAGCAGGTAGTTGTGTTTTCTGTTGTGTTCGAGTGCTGTATGATCATACACGAGCTTTGTACAGACGTAGAGACCGTGTCTGGTCGTACTTGACCATGTATAATTCGTACTTGAACCGTATTGGTCGTATGGCGATCGTATGAAACCGTTTTGGTCGTATAAAACCGTGTGTACGCTCGTGTGAATCGTACGGTGATCGTGTGACATTCGAGTGTTAATCCGGGTGTTGGATGTAGGACTTGTGAACGGTTTCATAGATTCCATACGATTTATATACGATATTGACACGGTTGAGCTCACTCGTGGAATGGACTTCATGTGCGGTTGAATATACGGTCTCGTACGGTCTGACACGGTCTTGTACGATCGCTAATATGATCATACACGGACATGGCACCCGTGCCAGTTTTTTAAAAGTTTAAAAAATCATACACGACTTTCACGTATACACTCGAATGGCCCGAGTGTAAGTCGGATAAGGCCACGGTTGGTACGGTTGTATGTACGGTTTACACGGGTGGCCAACCGTAAAAGCCGTGTGTTCTGTGTGAGACAGGCTTAAACTACAGGAAGTGACCAATTTGAACAAATCCACGACATTTGGCACACCCCGGCCAAATCTATCCACGACAAAGTTTGAATTAAAAAATGTCCGATTTTTCTGAACTGCGGGTACTAGTATACTCTTTGTAACACAAGGTACCAGCATATAGCTCAACATTAACTTCTTAGTCGGAAGGCTGGATTTTGATTTGTACGGTTATAAAATGTTACAGTTGATAAGCAAAGCTAACCTGATTGAATATTTTTGGCAAGTGATCTATAGGGAAGCAATTTTGTACATGCCATCATCAATTTTTCCATCATTTTGTATTCAAATGATCACAGATGAGCATGATAATAAACAGATATTGTCTAAATGTAAACATTACCTACAGATACATGTAGGTATGAGGCTAAGCCTTGTTTTGTGTTATAATTCTTATAAAAGTTGTCAACAGAAATTGATGCATGGAATGAGGTCGAACATCAATGGTGAAAATCGTGACGTCGAGATGGTCGATCATTTTCTACAATTGGACAAGATATCTTCGTTTTCTGACAAAATCGATAAGAACTTTTTAATGATTATACATTTTCAAGTGGAGTATCTTACAAGCAATCTTGATAACTTAAAATTCGTCTGAGAGGATATAGAGAGGAAGTCTATTTATGCGCAGTATGTCTAATTATGTTATAATTATCCGGCAGCAATTGAAAAAGTATATTTGTTTATTTACTATTCTGAAATAAATTAACATCATTATTGAATTCAAAACAATAGATCTGGTATGGAAAATTGTTTGTTTACAAAAACATGCCAAAACGAGTTCAGTCAAAACAGCGAGATCGCGTCACTTCCTGGTGTAACATAAGTAAAACTATAAAGTAAACCAGTAAGTACTTCTCGGTTTTAAAACCTCCGGATAGTCGTTTCATTACACGTATATATGGTGAAATTTCATAAAGGGGAGTTTTATGCAACCAAGACACCTTTTTAAAACTTGAAGGCTTTTTTGAAGTGGATTAAAACGGCTTTAAATCAAGGTAGAACGGGCATAATAAATCTAATTGTTATATCAAATTGTTGCTTAAATTATAAACATTTGTAATTGAAACAATTTTTGATGTATCTTTTTTTATTTTACTCTTGTAGCTTCAAATGACATGGATGCTGATAATACAACAAACGTTACGAACGTTAACGGTTCCTCGGGGTCATCGGTTTTACCGGTATATCTTCATGATGAGAAATATGTGGTGCAAATAAACGATTTTGTTTTCGACAAAGTGTACATACCAAGTTTCATCTACACCATTGTTATGCTTGTAATAGGCTGTCTAGGAAACCTGATCGTTTTCTACATTTATTTTACCCGCTGGAGGAAAACCACTTCCAGGGTATTCATCTTGGCCTTGGCTGCGTTCGATTTGATAAACTGTTTCATCACAACTCCAACGGAGCTCTATTTCATGCTCAACTGGTTTCAAACCACCAATAGTGTTTTGTGTAAATTCTCGCGCTTTTTGACGTTTATGATGAACAACTGCTCCTCTTTTACACTTCTTGGAATAGCGGTTGATCGCTATATGAGTATTTGCCGACCTCTCAAAAAACAGATGTCTACGAAACAAGCCAAAATGATCGTGTTTGTGGGTGCCTTCATCGCTGTCCTGTTTGCTTGGCCTGCGTTAGTCGTATACGGTATACAAACGGTTCCAGCACCCTTAAAACCCCCAATCTATGTCGTCGGCCATGTTTGCCTGATTGAAGACTCGTACGTAAAAACTGACTATCCTTTGGCGTTCGTCATAGTTCTTCTGACAGGTAACCTGTCAATTGACGTCACTCTAATCACATTCTACAGCCTGATCGGCTATCAGGTAATCAAGAGAGGCTCGGGTTTTCTATGCAAAGTGACAGACGCGGGGAGGAAGTTAAGTCAAAGCAACAGTCAGTCTCACACCGAGGACGTCTTCATTGACGACAAAAGCTCCGGGAAAAGTCCCTCAATCTTAAAGAAATTCGCGAACAACCATGGAAATAGTATGGAGAAGTCCGACAGCGACGATGAGACGAAGGGTCTGAACTCCAGTACAAAGCGGTCCATCAAAGCGACAAATAGCAACACCGCTGCTGAGAAGCGCGCGAAATATAATAGACAGCGATCAATGTCTGTTCAAAGCGAAGAGGTCCGGCGGGCCAGAATGATCAAGATCACCGTGATGTTGTTTGCAGTGACGCTTCTGTTTATGCTCTCTTTTATCCCGTATTGCGTCATAGTTATTATTAGATATATAAACCCTCCGTACTACTTTACTCTGTCTAACACTGGAAAGGCTGTTTATCACTTTGTCTTGAGATCTTACCTACTTAGTATGTCTATGAATCCCATCATTTACAGTTTTATGAGCCAAAAATTCAGAGAAGAGTGCAGAAACTGCTTCCTGAAAATGATACGAGTAGTAAAATCAAGAAACTAGGGCTTTTGGGATGATCTAAATGTACATAGACAGAAACCACCTGTATAAATGTACATAGACATGTTTGTAATGTTCCCATTAAAAATGTTTCAAATTTCATGTACATAGACATGTGTGTACCCATTAAAAATGCTTCAAATTTCATGTACATACTACAGTGAAGTCGCCAATTCCGGGTCGTCTGCAATTCCGGGTCACTCCTATAATTTTCATGTCAAATTGTTTAAAATGAAGCAAACAAAACTTTATACACTGATCACAGTCTATGGGCCTTTCTGTATATGATCAGTAAAAAATATTTGAAGGAAAACATTTACAGACCACCCGAGAAACAAAATTAGGAATCAAGCGCTTTTGAGATCGAGATTTTCACTCATCTTCGACATGCTACTTTTGTTATTTATTTGATGTGAAAGTTGTGACCGTATATTAAATAATAGCTGCGTAATATTGCACATGCATTCAGTTATCCGTCAGAAATTGTTCATTATAATAAGTGCTCATTTAAATTTACACTTATTGATAAATCAAACTGAAGGAGTTTCCCCAATTGCGGGTCAGTTTTCCTGAAACACATTTCTTGAGGTTTTACGATAACATGTAAGAGGGAAAGAAGAAAAAATAAATTGAATAAAATATTCCATGCCACTCTGTTGTCATCATATTTATCTTGTTCGTTATTTGTTTTTGTTTTTTTTGCTTTTATTATATTTTAGTGTCACACAATGATTTATTTCGTTCTGAATCTCTGCCCTCATTTACATTTAGAAATTGGTCCCTCTTACTTGTGTATCATTGGTTTTAAATATTTTTTCCTGAGTGGTAATATTTTTTCAATGC
Organism: Magallana gigas; assembly: GCF_963853765.1. Lineage (NCBI taxonomy): Eukaryota > Metazoa > Mollusca > Bivalvia > Ostreida > Ostreidae > Magallana > Magallana gigas. The sequence continues at coordinate 21,320,945 of NC_088857.1, read as the reverse complement.
TACAAATTAATAAAAATCGTTTTCCAAAACGATTCCCCGACATTACAGATACCTTAAAGTCACATGACCCGGAAATGACCTTGTTAAAATACCTCCGTAAATATTGTTCCTGGGAATTCATTTTGAAAAAAGAAATGACTGTTTAATAGATCACAAACTGTACTTTCAATATGTATATAGTATAAAATAAAAATTGAACAACTTTGCAAAATATTTACAAAACAGTATGACGTGACCCGGAATTGGCGACTTCATTGTATTAGACATTTTTGTACCCATTAAAAATGTTTCAAATTTCATGCACATAGACGTTTTTGTACCCATTAAAAATGTTATAAATTTCATGTACATATATATGTTTGTGCACGTTCAGTAAAAAATGTTACAAAGTTACATACATTAAATTACATCAAATAATTACAAAACTTGTGAAAACTTTACTTTTTTGAAGTGCTTATTTCAAGAAAGAGAGAAACTGCAGGTAAAACTTAGTCAAAGCTAAAACATATGCAGTGAACCTAGATGATGATGGGCTTAAAATACACAACTTATTTTAAAAGCGTTTTGTTTTAGATTTTTTTCGTTACATGTATCCAAGTCAACATCGAACAAGAACCTATTTCAGGATATACTCCTTTATATAACAAAATCTTTTCAGATATCCATTGTAGCAAAATGAGTTTTGGATATTTAAAGAATAAATGTGTATTTTTCTGGACCCTTGATCGATAGTTAAAGACTGTGTTCAATAGATAAAAAGCATCTTGTCACGCCGATTTCTTTTAAAATAACCCAACTTTGATTCTAAACTGAAAAATTAAAAGGAAAGTGCATAAATGAGACTTATGAGGCTGAGTACTGACTTGAGGAAAGTTGGTGATGGCGGTGATTTGACTTTGTGATTGTTGGCGTGTTTATTTTTTATAAAGTTAAAGTATGAATCAGCACGACTTTATCTTACATGATGCGAGAGTTCAACATTAAGTGGACAGTTATATACGACATTCCGGATACTTCTTTATCACGGTTTCTTGCACTATGTCAAAGTGCCGTTTCCTCTGAAGGAAATAACTTAAAATTCCTGTAAATGACAGGAATTTTCACAAAACATGTTTCCCTGTATCTATTTGAAAGCAGATCATTAGTTTGAATAATATTTTATCCCTATAAAACGTCGATAGTGATTTTCTGGAGAATACTTACAAAAAGCATGCGAGTTGATGCCACAGTGGTACAGTACAGGCAACGCGGATCCTGTATTGGCCCGCGTTACCGCCACGGTACTTTTATCATTCCTACGATACACCACCGCGTCTTTTTGTACTTTTTGGGGAAAAACCAAACTGTCATAGCAAATTAGTATCAATAAACGTCCCACTCCACATATTTATATTTTCCCAATAAAACTCTAGACTAGTATGATCAACTCTAAATAGAGCGTATAAGAAAAAAATGTTATATACATTTTTTTTATCGTTCATTCTATTTTGCAAAACAGTGAATCTATGCCACATCAAATTCACAAAAAATGAGTTGGACGTAGTTTAACAGTTGATAAACTAACTTTGTCAACTACAAATATACTATAGTTCACAAACTATAAACTATAGTTTTAAAACAATTAGTTAATTATAGTTTTTATTGGTAAAACCATATTTAACTAACATTAAACGTAAACAATAGATTTTGCTGATAAATATATATTCACATATGTAGACTACATGTTTAATTTACATTCGTTAAATATAATTAAAAGTTGTTTATAAAATGATTTTTTTTTAATTTTGAAGAGAGTGTGATACTTTCATTTTCATGCACCAAATACAGCAATGAGACTTATGCTGAGACTTCTTATGAGGAGGAATACCCTTTTGTGTGTGTTGTAGGTAATGGTTGGATTAAACATTTACTGTGGAATCATTAAAATTTCGTGGGGGCCGATTTTCGTGGATTGCTTTAATTTTACAGGTTCATGGGGACGTAATTTCGTGTATTCTCTGATACTTACAAAAGGAACTATGACTTTACAGTCCTAATTTATTTATTCGTGGAGGATGTTAATTCGTGGGTGAGAGCTACCCACGAATTCCACGAAAATTGAGCCACCACGAAATCTAATGATTTCACAATATTTTCTTTTTTGTTTATCCTCGATTATATTGGGAAAATGGCATTGCATCTATTTAGAGCTGTTTTAACAAGATCTTGGACGTTGGGCAGTACGTGAAAAGTTTATTTTATTACAATTGTTTGTTGATCGAAAATGAATGAAACGAAAGAAAATACCCATTACTAGACGCCTCTTAATCTTATACTAAGCGGTGCGATATATATTGACTACCACAAGTTTTATTCCGAGAAATTACTGGCAAAAATGAAGAACATGCAGTCTAGTTTTTTAAAGTCATCACTACAAAGACTTGAATTTTTATTTTTTTTTTATTTTTTTTTTTGGGGGGGGGGGGGTATTTAGATATTTTGTTTTTGCAGGGGTTTTTTTCGGAGAGGGAGTGTACAGGGAAGTCGCCAATTCAGGATCACTTGTATGTGTTTCCTTTAAATATTGTTAAAATTTTAAATACATTGATGGCGATCTATTGCATGGCCTTCCTGACTTCGATCAGTTAAAATATTTGAAGATTATAGAGAAACAAAATTAGGAATCAAACGCTTCTAAATAAACAAAAATAATGTTTAATTTTACTTTGTAAAGCAATCTAAATATATTTTAAAGATTATTTTTCAAAAGTACATATCAGATTGGTTATGCAAGATTGAACGTTTTATTTAATCTTACAAAAATAAATATTATACTCAAAACACGTGGAGACGTTAATATTTGTGCTCATGGCGCATGAATTAGCAAAGCGTATTCATAGAAAATTCAACGTCGCAGATTTTTCAATGCAAACATAAGGGGAAATATACACTGAAATCAATGTTAAAACATGTATTATCCCATGTTGTGAGCTCATGTCTTGGATATACATGCATGGCACAGCCGATTGCATCATCCCATCGGTTTCCAGTTTCCTTTACGAATAAAAGACATATATAGTGTTAGTCTTGACCACAAACCCCGACATCGATGTTCTCTTGATTTATAGATGTAATCACACAAAGAAACCTGTGTTATCAACATATGTGACTTTTAAAGTGGAAATCAATGCGTGCTTTGTTAAACTACAGATTTCCCGAATACATGTATATACATATACATAACTGAAAAATAATAAATATCCAGAATAAAATCACAAATTGATCCTATTTATTGCAAACGTTTTCGCCATTGCTGGCTTTTCAGGCAGTCACGTTCTTAGGACAAATGAATATACATTATATAAATAGTGCCAGTTTAGGAGGGTAAGAGTTGAAATTGACACCCCGAGAAGAGTATTGTCAATCGACGCGAAGCGGAAGTTGACAGTGGTTTTCGAGGGGTGTCAATTTCAACTCTTACCCTCCTAAATAGGCACTATTTATTTTATTATACTGAATGTCTTAATTTTAAAGAAAACTTTACTACTTTTATATATGAATGACGTGAATTCTTTGGCGAACCGTACGCGCATAGTTTACGCTGTGTTGTGTTCTACGCGTTGCTAAGTGTGTTACTAACGCTGAGGGTAATAGAACGGATTATCAACTGCGTCTAAACCAATCAGATTTCAGTATTTAACATGAAAGTATAATAAAACATATATACATTCGAGACCATATTTTTGAACATTGAGAAATCGTCAAAATTACATGTACGCCAAAAAAAAAAAACCCTGGATATACCATTATCTCTTTACATCGCCAAGTCGCTAAAAAGTCGCTAAAAATCAGGTTCAGAAAAAATTATTTTAGTTCTAATAGTCGCTGAATTCAATAAATTGCAGTTCAGAAATTAATTTAAAAGTAATGTTTCTCTTCATAGATTCAATATGTTCATGTGGTTAAATTTTTGCATGTAAAAGAGGCATCGATTACTAAATAGACTAAGTACAAGTATATATTTGTAAAACTTGTCAAAGGGAAAAAGTCACATAAATAAAATATTTTTATCTGTTCCGTAACTCTCATAACTTTAAAATTAAGAATATAAATGATAAAGTTCTAAAAAATTCATGTTCTTTGGACTTCTAGAAAAGCAACATTTTCTACATAATAATAATTCATTCTGGTATTATATTGGAAGTGAAATGAATGGGCTTTATATATTATTGAGATAGATAATATAACTTTTATAATAGGAATTTTATATAAAAAATGTATTGAAAATAACAAAGAACAAGTTTTAAGTGGATCATATTTACCTGTAAAATTGAATGCATAACATCTCATGAACTCGATGTCAAACTACCTTACATTTTAAAAACAAATGCAATGCACTGCACTGCTGTCTAAGATAAATTTTTGGATAATTGGAATGACCACTACTGTGGAATCATTTAATTTCGGGGGGGGGGGGGGCAATTTTCGTGGATTGTGGGATTTTTGATTATTGGTGGGCATGTAATTTCGTAGATGCGTTGGTTTTTAGTTCCAGTAGGAAAACATAATCTTTTATTATTAGTTTTCGTGGAGGATGTAAATTTGTATGTAAGGGTTACCCACGAATACCACGAAAATTGAGCCACCTCGAATTCTAATGATTCCATAGTGTCAGAAAAGCGTTCATTTAGTATCAGTTGTTTTCAGAAAATATAAAAGGAAGTCTCTGTGAGAGTCTCATAAGAGTTTACCGCTATTTTAGTCTGTCCTGGTGCTTTCTAGGCTCATATAAAACTTAATAAAAATACTTAAGAAAAACAAGTACATGATACAAAGTAATTTTTAAAATAAACTGCCAAAATGAATTGTCACTAACACGTAAATATTGGCCTTAGGTAAACCCCCCTCCCCCTACCCAAGAAAAAACATAATCATATTTCTATATTAACATTGGTTGAATGAGAATGAATGGAAACCATTCTATATGGTGCATGTCACTAATTACTTCGTTTGTACCAATATATTCTTTTAAAAATTTGTTTTTAAACTTCTCCAAGTGCTGATAGCCTTGTTGAGAACTATCAAGGTGTGGATATTTCATTTTCATTCATTCTAGGTAGCATTTTCTTTTGCATATAATTTGTTTAATTACTTGGAAGCCACTCACCCAAGGATGTGTTGTGCAAAAATCAGTTTGAAATTGTGGTTCTGGAGATGATGGTTCAATCTTCTATTTTTTCAAAGAACTATTTGATGTTGCAAATTCATTACTCTTATGGGCGCAAAGGCCCACATCACTGCGGGTGCGAGTGACTGCATAGAGGATTTGATTTAAATATCAACTCCATGTACATGTACTTATGGTTGGTTTGTAAATTCTTTTAGAGATAACGTCGCTAATACATACAGAATGGCCAAGCAATATTTTTGGACATAACAAGGCCATCTTTCTTTCTTATGCAAGGTTACACAAACACTTGTTTTGCCCAATGCAGTAATGTGATAATATGTTAAACACAAGGTATAAAATCCCAAATTGTATGAAAAGATTCCATCTCCGTGTTAAAAATTTGCAATTAAAAAAGGGGACAAGTATACCTTTACCTTCAATTTCACTGTTTATTTCCTTATTTTCAATTAATTTTTTTTACATGGTCCCATAAAAGTGTGTGTGTGTGTGGGGGGGGGGGGGGGGGGCGGGGGGGGGGGCGGGACTCCATGTTAATTCAATTTTTTGTATGTAAAATTAAGAAAAATCTTCGCTGCACAAAAAAGGGGGGCAATCTGATGCTACGTGTCTTCTGCGAGTATGTAAGTCCTGGGTTCGGATACCGCTGGGACTTTTAAGATTTCAATCTTTCCAAAAAAATTTAAGCATATTTTTTGTCAAATATTTTAAAAATTAAAAATTATAAAATAGTGAAAGAATTTCCTTTGGCCCAGTCTGGCTCTTACTTCAACAGAGTGCCTTTATTCAAAGGTTGTGCAGTGACCATGAATACAGTATCTAGGTAAAAGTCACATCAGACCTCATCTAAACATTCCTGTCTTGACTTTATATTCTCCCTAATCCCTCATTTCGTTAACACCTTACAATGAGAGTGCTTTCGACTGAGGGTTTGCAGTGACCTTGAGCCATGCTTCTAGGTCAAATATGAAGGATGCTGCCGATGTCTGCAAAACCAAATTTCTGAAAAAACACTTAGGTATTCTCTTTGGCCCAGTCTTGCTCTGATTTAACAAAAATACTGTCAGTAGGTGTTGGGTTTGCAACTCCAGTCATCAGTCAAGGTCAAAAGAAATGTCCTCCAAAAGGTTTTTCATCCAAATGTTCTTTATCTAAGCAGAGCGTTGCCTATCTCAATGATGTTTAGAAATTTATCAATCTACATGTAATATAAACTATCAATCTATTTAAATGAAATTGCTTTTCTGATTGTCTCAAAACATTCGTTTGATATCATTTTATATTTTGTCTCCGATTAACCTTTTATGAATAATATACATGTATGTTTATCAAGAAAAGGGGACTTTTACAAAACTCACACAAATCCTACTATTATAGATAGAGGGGGTCAAAAGACAATGAGAGACAGGTAGAAAACATCTAAATGCTTAAAAAGATGTTTACCATCATTCATCTTAAGACATAATTACAGATCATTTCCAAAACATAAACTTTTATTGACTTAAAACAACAAACAAACATTGCAATGCCATGGATTGTTAGATATGAAGTTTTCCTTATGCCAAAAACAGCTACAAATAACAATGGGCACATTAAATTAATATAGGTACATTAATATAAAATTTCATATCATGCAAACTTTCTTGTTTCTAAAATCATATGGAATTATTACATAAGAGGAAAACTTCATTTTTGCATTCATCCTGAATACTAGTAATTTTGATCCCATTTACCGATAATGCGTACAATCATGATCTACATGAACATGTACATGATTTGTTCAGGTTCTTGAACTGTTCGCTTCGATCGTCACTGAATCATTCTATTCAGTTCTACCATAACACTGTTTTCAGATCTGTATGAAACATAGGCACTGGTCATACATTCATCACTTAAACACACTGTAAAATATAAGCTCTGCCTTGCTACCTTTTTATCATTTTTTAAGTTACTTTTTATCACAGAATGACTGTTATTAATATGTCCACGTGGCTATGGTTTACAGCTTCCTAAATACCAATGAACCTACCTACATAACAATCATCCGTAACCACTCCTAAAGCTCTTAATTATCATTTTACGAAAAGTTTCACCATTATGCACCAAAAATTTTGCTCGAGGTTTTACTGGTCCAAGAATTAACCAATTGCGTCCCTTGAAGTTCATTTCTTGACGTGTTTCTTTTCTTTTCCGTATGCACTATCTAGTCCTAGGCCCATGAATACTAAGACTGTGCCAATCCATTGCCGGCTGTTCATAGGGTTTTGGAAAATAATGACAGATCCCAAGATGGTAAAGAATTTCCTGGTGGTTGTGATAATGGAGCAAGTTAGTGGTCCAAATGTGGAAACGGTGATGAAAATGAAGGTCTGAAAAAAGAAAAGGGATTACATGTATAAAAATTTATTTCACATCAGTGGTGTAAATATGCCATATAAAAATTGAAGATTATTCACCATGCAATGTTTTTACAACCTCAAAACAAATTACTTTGTTTATTAACGTTGCATATGGTAAGAACATGATGAATTTAAAACTACAGTCAGATTTTCTCATTCTATGCAAGATTTTATTACACGTAGCATGAATTTGGAGCACAAAGATCAGTAACTCTTGTGAAAAGCTATTTAATTTAATATAATAATTGTCTCTCTTACCTGTCCAGCTGCACTGGCTAAACCAAACGTGACCATCTTGGCAAGTATAGATGGATGTCTTTCCATGAAACCTAAGAATGCTATGCCTTCTCCTGTTACTATAAGACCTATGGAAGACAATATAATGAGTGCATGAATTGTTTGAATCAATAATGTATTATCTATACCCAAATTTAGTTTCATTTTCCTATAATTCTGCTTGACAAAACTGCTAAATTTTTATTATTTTTGTGGTGGTAACATTTTGTATTTCAAGAGTTTGATTGTTTGATTGGGGTTAATTTCGTGATTTACTTACAAGTACGATAAAACTTCAGTTTTTATTCATTGTGAACATAACTCAAAGTGAAACACTATGAATTTGAAGAAAATTGTTCCAGCTTTGTATGTACATGTTTACGACTCATTTTGTCAATTCATTTTCATTGGGTTTTTTGTACATTAGAAAAATCTGAAAAAATAAAATTTTACAGCTGAATATTACAGATTCTGTTGAATAGGCACTGGTTCCTAATTTATTTTTTGAACTTTTGCCAAAGCTAAAAAAAACAACAAAATAAGTGTGACATACCTATAGCTGACCATAATATAGACCACACATTGATGTTGAACATCATGCTGTTGGCCCCTGTTTTGTGATCGGATCTCATTCTTTCCTGTACAGCTCCCGTTACACCATCTAGCGTCAGGGATACCAACTGCAGGGAAAAGGAATAAATGCAGATTTATTGAAACATTCGAAGTAATAATGACAATATGGGCTGAAAGTTTACTCATTCCCAATATAGAACAACTTGAATCTTATTACCTACATTGTTGGCAAAAGCTTAAGATTTAGGATTTACCCAGTTGATGTCTTCCTAACCCAAATTATTTGAACAAAGATCAGTAACTCTTGCAAATAGAAAGTTAATCAAAAGTTCAAGCTGCTTGGTCCGATTTTTTTGTTATTACAGTATCAAATTTTTTTTTCATACAAACCATTTATCTTAGAAAGTTATGGACTTTCTCCTATTTACATGAGCAGAATCAGTCTCCTATTAAAGTTAGAAATATTCAAAGTAAATAAAATAATTTCTTTTTCGGCAAACGAAAAAACAAACCAAAGTGCATCAAGGGAATTTTTAGAAAAGGAAACTGGAGGTTTTTAAAGGTAAAACCCCTGTTTACGAGATATCTATACTTACCTGCATCAACTTTTTGCATTTTCCCCGAGCTGCCTACGATCATGCCTGAACTTTTGAGACCACCCCTGTGGTATCATCTAGTGTTTACCCATAATGCACAAGCATACTTCCGTTTCAGTTTTGTGAGGGCCTACACAACTAGGACCCAATGAACAGGGGTGGGTGATGCAGGTAAGTATAGATATCTCGTAAACAGGGGTTTTACCTTTAAAAACCTCCAGTTTACATCAATATCTATACTTACCTGCATCAACTTTTTGCAGAATTTGTAGCAGAAATATTGGGCGGGATTACAATCACTATCATATAATAGTAAAATAAAGAATACACTCACCCAAAAAGATATTCTATTTTTGTTCTTTTTCTTTTGCCCATCTCGATGTATCAAGAACTGATGACTTGGCAAAGCGAGCTTCTCCTTGAGGAACATCTCTCATATAGAATGAAGTAAAGGTGTTTTCTGTTGCCCAATGAGCTGTCTGTAGAATTTCTTCTAGAGTTGCACCATTGAAAAGGGCCCATGAAGTTGCCAATCGTCTTGTATCATGTGCACGCACATGAGATAAGGTCTCACTGTTATGTTCATACACAAACTTTACTAGTGACACAATCCATCTTGAAATTGAATTCTTGGATGCTGGTTTTTGCGAGTCCGATTTGTAAGTCAAGAATAAACACTTTTCATCACCACGAGAAGACTCTGTCCTTTTTAGGTACATTTTAAGTGCTCTACAAGGACACAAAAGCAAGTCTTTACTGTCTGTTGCAAAGCTATTAAACTCTGGTATGAATATTGGTTTCCATGGCTTTCCTAATCTCTGAGTTTTGGCTAAAAACTGTATATTTGGTAATAAACGTATTCCATTCTGCTCAAGACGTAAATGTGACTCTCCAATTGAAAGAGCTTGAATTTCGCTTACTCTTGATGCTGTTGCCAGAGCCACAAGGAACACTGTCTTCCATGTAAGGTACTTCATATCGCATGAATTCATCGGTTCAAATGGGGAGTCACACAACTTCCAAAGAACAGTCGGCAAATCCCAATTTGGAAGTAATGGTCGTACATTAGGTTCAGAATTGTATATTCCTTTTATTAACTTTGACAGATCAGTGTTGTTACTGACAGAACTATTGCTCCAACCCTTATGCATAGATGCTATCGCTGACCTATAACCCATTAAAGTATTTGGCTTACAATTACGTTCTTCATGCAAATAGATGAAGAAGTCTGCTAAATCAGCTACAGTGGCCTCAACTGAATCCTTTTGGTTCTTGGCACACCATTCCTTGTAGATTCGTATTCTAGCATCATACATTTTTCTTGTTGACTGTCTTCGTGAGTTGAAGATAAATGACTTAGCTTTCTCAGAAAATCTATTCTCTGTTCTTTGTTGTTTGAAATTTTCCAAACCGCCAGATGCAGACTTTCTGGACTTGGATGAATGAACTGCCCTCTTCTTTGAGTCAACATGTCTCTTATTATTGGAAGTTCCCTTGGAATGTCGACCAATAGATGTAGTAGGTCTGGAAACCACGACTGTCTTGGTGAAAACGGAGCGATGAGGAGAAGAACACACGACTCCTGTTCCACTTTCCTGAGTACTTTCGGAATTAATATGGGAGGCGGAAATGCATATGCAAACATTCCTGTCCAATCTACAGCTAGCGCATCGCATTCCCATGCCAAGGGGTCTGGAAACGGAGAACAAAACACTGCTAGTTTCCGGTTTTCCCTTGTTGCGAATAAATCTATGTTTGGAGTGGGAAAAACTCGAAAAATCTGCTGAACTATTTCTTGGTTGAGACTCCATTCTGTCATCTTGGGAATTTGTCGCCCTCTGGACAACTGATCCGCTATTACATTCTTTTTCCCTGGAATGTGAGCTGCTTTGAGCTGTATCCCGAGAAGGTGACACCAATGCAGAATCCTCCATGTCATCACGCATAGGGCTGCAGACTTTGTCCCCCCTTGGCGATTGATGTAAGACACTACTGTTGAATTGTCTGTCCTCAGCAAGACTTGCCTGTGTTTGACATTGTCCCTGAAGTGATGAAGTGCATTCTCCACTGCACTGAGTTCCAACAGATTTATATGTGATGACTGTTCTATCACCGTCCATTTCCCCGACACATTGCGATCCTCTAGGTGGGCTCCCCACCCGTAAGTTGATGCATCCGTCCACAAGGTTAGGTCTGCTCTGAAGCTCAGAATAGACGTTCCTGCCAGAACATTCCCTCTCTCTATCCACCAGAGAAGATGTGGGATGAGGAAACTGTCCATTTGAATCAGATGATCCAGTTCGTCCACATGTGGACGCCACTGGGACAGAAGGCAGAACTGAATGGGACGCATCTTGAGTCTGGCAAGAGGTACCAAATCTATACAGGCTGCCATTAAACCAAGGATTCTGAGGAATGTACGTGCTGGGATAAAAGATTCCATAACCATGGTAGAAATTGCCCCAAACAGACTGAGAAAAGGGTCCAAACTGGGGTAGACCATACCCTGTTGGAGGTTGAATAGTGCTCCAAGATAAGTTATCTGTTGCGTTGGCTGCAGAATTGACTTGGATTGATTTATTACCAGGCCCAAGTCCATCAGCAGAAACAAAGTTCTCCTTAGTTGATGAACTAATGTCATTCGATCTGCATTTTTGAGAAGCCAATCGTCCAGGTACATGTAAATGGAAATCTGTTGACTTCTTAGATGTGCACCTATTGCCCCCATTAATTTCGTAAACACTCTTGGGGCTGTTGCTAGACCGAAGGGCATTGACCTGAATTGATAATGGATATTGTCTATGCAAAACCTGAGGTATTTCCTGTCTTCTGGATAAATTGGAACATGTAGATATGCATCCTTTAGATCTATTGATGCCACCCAGTCTCCTACATTCAGAGCCTGTATTACTGACCTTAAAGACTCCATCTTGAAATGTTGATTTTGGAGAAATATATTTAACGGTTTCAAATTGAGAATCGGACGGTAACCTCCGTCTCGTTTTTGGAACAACAAAAAAGGTGCTGTAAAACCCCTGACCTTCCTGGGTCTTGGGAACAATCTCTATGGCATGCTTTTCTAATAAACTTTCTATTTCTTCTAAAATACATTGTCTTTGGACGACATCTTGTACATTTGTTATTCTTACTCCTGTATTTGGAGGGTGTTTTATGAACACAAGTTTGAGTCCTTCCTGGACTATTTTTAAAATCCAATCGTCGGATGTAATTTTCATCCACTCCCTGTGGTACGAAATGATCCGACAGCCTACTTTGGCTGATTTCTGCAACTCGAGTCGAGTCTCTAATTGATCCGTCAAAATTACTTTGGGGGACGAAACCCCAAACGATCTTGTGCAGAGCCACGAGTTTGACCTCTGAAAGAACCTCTTGAATTGAAATTTCGTCCTCTTCCTATAGTAGTCTTTTGATTCTTTTCTGCAGCAAACTTTCCCTTCTTTGCAAAGGATGACTGCTGTTCTTTCGGTTCCGAGGTGCCCACTGAATCATCTCTCTTTCTTTTCCTTGCAGAACTGAGGGCTGAACCATCTCTCTGCTTTGAACCCCTCAGGTGCTGTGTTTCTTTAGCATCGCGCATACTTTCTGCACTTGCGTGAAGAATATCAAAATACTTCCCACAAAAGAGCTTAGGATTCAGAGTTGTCTGTACAAGGAGTTTGTTTTCAGTTGCTTTGTTTTTAAAAGCCAAATCCTCAATGTGAATGGCTCTGCGGGCTGCAACTGCACCCACTAACATGCGGGAAGTAACATCAGCCATTGACTTGAACACCTGCATGAGTGCTTGTAGGGCCTCTGTCTTGTCCTCATCAGATACAACGTTATCAACGTAGGACGTAATTAGAGAGGCATATGTCAACTCTCTTAGAAGAAGTCGAGATCCTTGATCTATCTTCCATAACTCATTGTTGCGTGAATGCAACATAGGGTTGCGGAAACGGTAAGAATTTTTGTTTCCTTTTCTCCCTGTTGTAAAACTGCTGTCCTCAATGTTGTCATCAAGGCGCGGCGTTGTGCAGTACTTGTCAAAGTCGGAAGAAGCGACTCGGTATTTTTCATCATCTGATGCTTTATAAGTCCGAATCGCACCTTTTCGCTGGAATTCTTCATCAACATCTGTTAATGTGTTTAAAATGTACCCATCCATAGGCAAAGACTGTTGTGGGGTAGATGATTTTGTCCCAATCAAACGATTTGACATGTATGATTTGAAGTCTCGGCTCTGAGTTTCAGAGGCATCAACTGAGTTGATGTTCAGTTCTGTAGACACTTTTTTAACAAAATTTTTCCAGTCTACCATGCATGAACCATTAGAGTCTGTGTCATGCGTATGTACTGAACCCAAGACAGAGTTATCAAACTCTGAACGATTATCCTCGTGAACATCAATAACATCATCAAGTGAATTGCTTAAGACTTGATCAGTTTCACCTCTGTGACTTACCAGATCATCGTCATCCGATTCTCTGGAGCGTTGATCATCTGACGGTCGAAATCTATCGAACCTGTTACACGCCCTGTCTGAACGAACATCAGACGTAATAGCAATAGTCGGTTGTTTATTCGAATCCTGGACCAACTCTTTAATTCTAGCGTCAATCAACCTTTTCATGCAATTCTCTTGATATTGCTGCCATTGGGCTTCGAAATTCCCCAACACGAAAGGCGGAAAATTACCTACTTGCGGTGGGACTGAACCCTGCGTCAAGTCGCCGCCATTTTGACTCATTTCTGTCGGAGAAAGAATTTCTGACGCAGCTACGTTTCCCGCAGAGGAAACTTGACTATCAGAACGATTGCCACTATTCCCCACAGAGGGAACTTCTGGATTTGGCAATGTAGCTGACTTTCTCCCCGCTTCAGATTTCTTTCGCTCGATCATCTTTCTGATCAACGTCCGTTTTTCCTCTGACCACTTACTGCAAACTTCGCATGGAAATGCTTCGTTGCAAACTCTGTGTCTATAGCACTCTGCGTGGTCATCCAAAACGGTCATTTCTCTATTACATTTTACGCAAATTTTAAATGAATCAGACATTTTAAGACCGCAGGCTTAAGAAATTTTAATCGAAGAAAAACACGCGGCTTTTCTTCTCGAATGCCCGAACAAAACTGAAACGGAAGTATGCTTGTGCATTATGGGTAAACACTAGATGATACCACAGGGGTGGTCTCAAAAGTTCAGGCATGATCGTAGGCAGCTCGGGGAAAATGCAAAAAGTTGATGCAGGTAAGTATAGATATTGATGTAAACCGTTTGGTTTCGTCCCCCAAATGATTGGGGTTACTAGTATTCAACCTGCATGCTATGCATCGATTGTAAAGAAAGCAAACTTCAGAAATATTAGCGAACAAAACGTACACATGTTTATTTGTAATTTGTCTGATTATTTCAACCTTTATTTAATACGATGTCAAAGTCGTAATACAAACATACCTGTCTCGTCATCAGGGGTAAAATTTAACATGAGGTGAAATAACGCGGTACCCTTTTATGTTGTTTGTTTGTTAGCAAATTTTGTACGTATTTTTCTTCATTGTAATTTGGCATAATTGACTAGAAAAAACTACTGCAATGTCTATTATTATACATACACTAAGCATAACCATCGTTTAAAAGCGTGCATAAAATTTGATGTAAAATCGAACCAAGCAGCTTTCAGTATATCTTGAATAAAGTCATCAAATTAGTCTGACTTGAAACCCACTTTGTGCAAATAAAACATATTATTGAAACCTGTTTTGTGCAAAAACATATTACTGGAACCCAAATAATCATGGAAATTTCATTTAAGAGGTTCCATCTGAAGTAAAGTTGACACATTATGGTATAACACAATCACTAAATGAAAACAAACTGATTCCCAACAACTAATTTTGAATGCAAGGTTTCAATTCCACATACCAGTAAAATCTCTCCCATGCCAATGAGACTGTCAGAGTCTGATTTCTTGCTTTGTCCTGAATCTTTATACAGGAACATGGCGACGCCTAAGACTATCATAAGAACAAATAGAAATTTGGCCCATGGATAACGCTTCCTTGCGAAAATAATCCCTAGAATCATTACAGGAATGGGTTTTGCTGATTTTCCCAAGACCTGAAAAAGTGAAAAACGTAATTACATTGAAATTTTATTTCTATATCTGAATGTTAAATCATAATGTTTAACAGTTTGTAATAAAAAAGAAAAGAATTTTCAGTCTTCAGATTCCAATTCACTAGTGCTGAAACGAATGTTCGAATATTTGCGAATGAACAGTAAATTTCTAATATTCGAATGTATATTTAGCATTTGAATATTCGATCACATTTTACACCCATATTAGGCATTGTAAACTAAGCAACATCTTGTTATTTCGTTACAATGGAAAGGAGAAGCAGGAAAATTTTACTCTGAACGAAAGAAAAGACAAGCCATCTATGACTGCCATGCTTGGTAGAATCTATTACTGTACTTAACCCAGTAATAGACTCTTCCGCCATGCTTGTTTACCTTGAAAGTAAAAAGCAGGGTTTACATCAAACGGAGACAAACATTCTGGATTTATCAATTCATAATAGACGCTGAAGAAATAATTTGCTTAAATGTTTGAACGAGTGTGAGCTACGGAGAGTTAATATTGAAAGGTACATTGAAAGTTTTTTTAAAAAGATACCTCGATATAATTTGTTTTTTTTTAAATAAACAGAACATTTCCAGAACTATGAGCGTTATCAGTTTTCTTTTTAATACTATATCAAACATGGCGTAAATATTTGGACTGACTTACGAAGTTACGTATCGGTCTCACACAGGAGTCAGGACTGCAGGATATTATTAAAGAAGTAATAAATCTGTTGATTCTATTTAAAGGAAATTTAAAAAAAAATATATCAGTATATTATTATTTGCTTAAAAAATAAATGCACACCCAATTCAATGGATACTCATGCATTAATTAAGTGGCAACTTCGAACTGACGTGTTTAGGCAGTCTACACATACACCCACTTGGTAATAAAAACTCAATACCTTGTCTTTGACATCTACGAATATTCGAATACTGATTTATGGTATTCGTTTCAGCACTACAATTCACATTAATAAAGCAGTGAAATCAGTCATTTCTGTGGTAAGTCTGTACTACCTGTGTGGGGTATGAAACATGCTGCAGGGCGTGATTGCTAGCCAACATTGCACCCAGGTATGACAATGAACATAGAGAGAACATTTTGCCTGGAGTTGTGTCTCTTTCCTTTTGCCAAAACATGGCTAGACGAAAAGAAAAGAAAAAGAAATAAATTACAGGTATTCTTGAATTACACTATAGAAATCTAACAATAAGCATGATGATGAGATAAAATGGTAAACTGGAGAATATATATTTGTATATAAGTTTTTTTTTCACCATAGCATCAACCACATTAGGAAATAAATAACATACCAATTTTAGCTGCAAGAGCATTGATGATACATTGCACAAATACCAGGGCTAATGTGTATTTGAACTTTTCTGCCTTCTCTCCCTCTCCATATTTGCCCTTTGTTCTGTTAAAATACAAACATGGAGGGTAACTAGAATTACCGAAATACCCGTGATTTACCGAAATGCCCTTCAAAAACACCGAAATGCCTCATTTGAGCACAAATATTTAACATCATAGTTTAAATCTAAGTGTTTAAATGTATTTCCCAAATTTTCAGTTTGATAATGTAATTATTTTGACATAAATAGCGATTTTTAACATGTGTAGACATTGGGTTAAGAACGATAACTCTTGCATGAATTGCTTTTCACTCGAATAGAGATGTGAAATTTTATTCCTAAGAATTAAAAATAACAGTTTATCAGCTTTTTTTTTTAATATCATATAATAACTATCAAAAATCCATATAGAGTGGAAGCAACTATAAAAAGAGCAACTATTTTAAAGATGTAATTCCTATCAGAATTGCTCCTTTCTCTTGCACACGTATATAACACAAGTTCAAGTATTATAATAAATATATACATTTATTCCAAAAATTAACTTTATTTACAATAACTATATATATAAAATACTAGACATACACTCTTTATGGCGTAATAATGGGCATTTTGGTGTTTTCACCGGGTATTTCGGTGATTTCACCGGGTATTTCGGTAAATCGCGGGTATTTCGGTAATTCTATGTACTGAAACATGGACATGTATAGATGAAGTTCAGGCTTGTACATGAAAAACATATGTTAGGACCATTAAGCATGGGGGGGGTGATTTATTTACATCCAGTGATCAGGCTAAGGGTGAGAGAATAACAGTGTAAGTTGTGTGATAGCCTGTTGTTGGCGAATTTCGTTCCTATCAAGCTCATAAACTGCAGTTTGATTTTTACCCACAAGAAAAAGAATTTATATTGAACCTCATTGTTGTTTCCTGTTAGGCTAAAATGTTTCATCCTAAGCTTTTATTCTAACAGCAATTTTAAAAAATATAATTATTATATGAACTGGTATATTTATGACAGCATCTGATTTAAAAAGAGCATCTGAATCGAAACTCACATTGACTCCTGGATGATGCCATAGTAGAAATAACAGATGAATGTCCCTGCAGCACAAATAAGGAGCTTGTTCCTGCCCGCTGTCATCTCCGCGTGTTTGGTGCTATCTGGTATGGGGACTATATGAGATGGACCTGTGAGAGGAATATCACCTGTCATACACGCTTTAAACAGTAAATGTGTTTACATGACGTGTCGAATTCTCAAAACACCGCAAGGGAACTCTTACTTCCGGTTTAGGTTAGGGTAAAACAAGAGGTAATGATGCCTCTAAATATTAACTACTTATAAGGAGAAAAAATGAAAAACAACACATATCAGCATAGCTTAAATTTTTCTTTATCTATTGATAAATTTTTATATTAGATATTCTGTGATTATTGCAATGATCTTTCATTCCTTTTATACCCTTTTACCCTGCTCTGAACTCATACGACGCCTTAGTTGATTGGACAATAATTTTAGTCAAAGGTGTTTTCCAGCAATATAAATGTATAATATTAGCATAAGTTACACGTACAAACCTTTTTCATCTGTTGACATTTGAATGATTTCAGGATCTTCTTTATCCATTTCGAAGTGTATTAAGCGTAAAATAAAATCCAAAGAGATTCTAATAGTTAAATTTTACTAATGTCTGCAGGCTACTCGATCATGATCGAATACATGCATTTATTTCACATTTCAAAAATTAATATTCCTGATAAATATTTGCAATCTCAATAGAACCAAATGAAGACCTAGAGTCCTTTCAAAAGATGTCGCTAATGTTCAGAAAATGAAGAGAAAGCCGTAAACACGTGGCACCCTTGGTCTAATTAAATATTCCAGGATTGTATCTTTGATCATTCACCAGCTGTTGAAAGAGTTGAAGGATTTACAACATAAATTGTCCGAAAAATACATTAAAATCACACAAAAGCTAGAGACCACTGATCGAAACAATCACAGTAATGATTGGTTCTCGGCATCACTGAAGTCGTTGAGGCGAGATTTCAAGGGCAGAGCTTAGCGACGCACAGGTAATAACTGTATAATGACATGCTCCTGTCAAGAAAAAAAGTCTTGTTAATTAGTCAGCTGTGCTTTACAACGCGTTCGTATATATACGTAACGATTGTCGGATTGTTCTCTTTTCTCTTCTCGTTAAATCAGCTCTCTCTCTCTCTCTCTCTCTCTCTCTCTCTCTCTCTCTCTCTCTCTCTCTCTCTCTCTCTCTCTCTCTCAGCAAAAAAGGGGAAGCAAAAACTTGGGACAGAGTAAATAAGTCTGCCCATTTACTGTTTACCATTATCTTTAGCGAAAAAAAACCTACGTGCATGGATCGTCATCCTTGCCGTGCGAAGATGCTCATTTATATATAGTGCATCATATACCGGTATATGTACAATGTCATGTACATGTATGTGACTTCACACGTGTTCATTAGTGCTTATAATACATACATGTAAATGTGTATACATGGTACAATTGACTGAACGTGGTCCTTCAAAACAACGAATAACAATAGGTAATCTGTATACGGTACGTTTTTCCATTTGTTTTTATATATCATATACAATATGACTACAATCAATATTTCATTCAACGCGATTATTAACAGAAGTTTTGATATATTCCATATATAGTCTCGTCATATGCCAGGTAAATATTTTTACATATATTAGAGTCATTTTGGCGTAGTAAATAACATGAACTATTGAGTTGCAAGGACGTGACATTTAATTGTTTGATACTTGAAGAATTTACACCTACATATATACATGTACATGCAGGCACTGATCGAGGATATTGCACTGGATAGGGCGAGAGAGCCCATTAGATGACGAAGGGTGACCCGGTCTAAGAATCGCCCCCCCCCCTTCCCCATGTTCTTCGTACTCGATGATAGACAGTGGAATTGCATCTGAATGAACTTGTTGGGAAGGGGGGGGGGGTGTGCGTGGAGGGGAAGGTTCTGAAGTAAAGACAATGTTTTAATAATTCAACAATAAATTTGAAGTACACAACTGTGACTCAGTTTACCACATTTAATTATATTTCGATAACCACTCTTTCTTTTCTGTAATATTGAAACATCAGTACAAAAGATTTTACATTCTCTCATCATTATCTCCATATACGGATGTTAATTAATACAGTGAAGTTGAGTTAAACCGCAAGTCACAGCCATGTATATGGTGAAATGTTCAATGTCAAATGTGTTCGTAACTTCAATCTTACGCCATTCGTAACGTCTACGTTTACGTCTACGAACTTTAGTAAATATGGGCACTGGTCTTTCATCTATGTATCACACTGATCGATATTACAATAATTTTCGCTTTTATGTCTGTCGTAAAAAAGATATAATTAAATACAGCAAAGAAAAAGTCTTTATACAAAGGTTAATCCAGAAGTTATGACGACGAATCGCACTTCTTATGGGCACTGTAAATATGATAATAGATATTGGAATTTGCATAATCATAATTTAAATTTGAATAATCAAGAAACGTTAGACATATGTGACATCACCTTCTTTAAAAAAAAAAAAGCTATTCCAAGTAAAATACGTAGTTGAAAATTTGAAAAAAAAGCTTCAAACTACACAATCTTTGAAACAGGTTTCCTATGCACTTTTTCCAACCTCATAACAAAATTATTTTCGTATAACAATGCAGTTGTTGCATAATAAAATCAGGCGAAGAGTTTGACAAACTTCATAGCATAAAATAGGATAGAGATCAGGGTGTCTCTAAGGAGTCTCGGGGGAGAATGTTTCAAACATACGATTTCCTTTAATTTTTTCCCAGTGAAAGGTCAACTTATGAGTAAACTATGTGCAAAATATAAAGTAAATTGACCGGATAGTTTATCTGTTTACTGCGCTCAAATTTTGGTCGTATGTCCGAATCATCCCCGACATTTTATATAAGATTATATAGGAAAAAGGGGTTTTTTTATTTTCAATTTCATGTGTAAAAAATTACAAACATACGATTTTCTTTTAATTTTCAGTGATGGAAGGTTAACGTATAAGTAAACTTTTTGCCAAATTAAAAAGAAATTGACCGAATAGTTTTTATGCTATCCGCCCTCATAATTTGGTCCTATAAATGTGTCTTGCCAGCCATTTTACATATAGAATTGTATAGAATAAAAGGATGTTTAGGAATCAAATTTAATTTTATTTGTAATAGATAAAATAATACCTTTCCACGCACACAGAACATGAAAAGATTGCGCATTTGTTTTTATTTTGCAAATTATATTTTCAATTTTAATTATTGACGCTGCAATAAAAATGCACGAAGTTTATTTTTGTCCATTGTTACGCCAAAGTCTCAACTGACGTCATCGTAAAACGTTGACTCCGACGTGGATAACGTCGATTTTGAAGAAGCGGCGAAATTATTAAAAAACTTCTGAACATTTTTCTAAGGATTCAATTCACTAAAAATAATTTTTATGATAAGTATTTTTTTTTTTTTTTTACATAAAAACGTTACATGATAACCTGTACATTTGAACATTTTAATTTGCATTTGCGTTTTACAACAGTAATGCGCAATACCCTGCGCAGAGGGCGCAAAATTTTAAACCCGCGACCGACCTTAAGGTGGTTCCAGTGTATGCACGGATCTAAAGGGGGGGGGGGGGGGGGTGTCGGGGCTCCGGGAGACTGGACCCCCTCCTTGAAAAGTTCAATTAAAAAAAAATATCACTATTTTAAGTAGTAGTAGTAGTGAAATTAGCGCATGCGTATTTTACTTGGAATAATTTTTTTTAAAAGACGAGGTATATGATTTGTCTGCACCGCTTGGTGTGTTATAGGACCGACGACTTCCAAAAATGAGCATTCAATCCTTATATTCATATTTTCATACTGTCAGATGTCTATTTTTATAGTATATTGTGATGATAATTTGTATAATATATTGTGTATCGTCGCTATAAAGCCATTATATACGCATTGAGTCAGGGATATGAAACATACATGTATGGAACAGCCAAATTAACATGCTATTTAGATCACTTCCGCGACATTACATATAGTGTCAGAAACTAAATGTCAAAAATTCTTTTTTATTGACGAATAGATATGATTTAACGATTATTTTCCACTTGTACATGTCAAATTGGTAATGTATTATTTAAGCACTGAATGTAAATATAGTACAATAACTTGAAAAAAGTTATGCAGAATTAAATACATGTATATAGTACATGTACCAATGCATGGTTTCTTTCTATACCAGTGGTACACATTTTTTATACATAGCTTACTTCGTGCACGTGTTAATTGTGTTTTTTTAGTGTAGTATACATGTACATCAACATATGCTTTGGTAAATAAATCATAAAAAATAACCCGGGAAGCCCTAAATGAATATTGGGTGGGGGTGGGGGTCCCATTCCCAAACACTTGTGAATTTTTGTACAACAATCGATTCTATTGATCGCAAAGGAAAAAAATAATCAAATAGATTAAAAGCATCATGACTTATTCTTTGTACAGGACTGAGTTATGAAACGTTTAAAATTCAGAAAGAACGTCGAAGACCTGCAACGACTATCCTAGGCCTTACCTCATGTTCTATACATATACTAGTAATATGACATCTTTTGAATTAATATATCTTGCTTTTTTGCATTGAAATTCTGATATCTAAATTTAAATATGTAAATACACGTATATTTCATTTAAAAACCCTTGTCCTCCTACGCCGCTTTTTATGATTTTATCGCAAACCCTAAGTGTTCAGGTGGAAAACTATGATGTTGCAGAGATCTAAACGACAATAAATATCATTTTTGTATTAAAGAACAACATTAAGTAAATGGGAACACTCGATGCTCCCTACCATCTCCAAAATTCTGTTTCATCCACTACCAGCATATTCAGACAAGCAATGTACATGGTTCACTGGTAGGTGGGTCTAGCAGAATATAGAATTACGCTACATGTAACATTTGGTGGTTCTTTCTGACTTAATGATACATACCCCAACATGCTGAACTAACAAAACATCTGATTGGTCAGGAGGCCGGGTGGTCAAGAAACTAGTGATCGGATCTACTTTAGATTTTGTAACATTTTTAGGTAACTATGAAATTTTTAAGCTATAAAGTATAATTAAAAAAAAATATCATGGCATTCATTTTAGCTTTGAAATTCAATGATTTTTTTTGCCTTTATACAGAGCTCTTTTTCATAAGGAGATAAATACAATATAAAAACGGCCACAACCGTCCAGTCCTTTTTAAGGTTGCTCACTACAACGTGAAATATTTTCTCAAATCAGCAGAAAATTTCTTGATTTTGATGGATATCATAATGAATAAGAAGTATTTAAAAAAATGTGGAATTTTGGATGAAAAATTACATTTTCAAAAATTTAATTCAGTTAACATGAACACAACCTCCAAATGGATTCGATCTCATGACCTGCGGATCAGAAACCCAATACTTTAACCACTGAGCTACGACGATATACAACCCGTCGAACGATATAAACAATTTAACAAAACATTTAAATCGCAATCTTGTGACGCAGTCTTTTAAAAAGTATAAGTGCAGGATAGTGAGGTACCTTAAAAGCCAAAACCCAAATAATGAATAATAATTATCGAACATTGAATTTCACTTAGATTGAATTCAATGTGTCAAAAATGTTCACTTCCGTTTTTTTTTTTGCGTCTATTCGTCAGGAACACAAGTTTATCATAATGCATCTAGCATTTTTCAAAGATGACCCTGCTTTATATCAACAGAAATGTTAATGCAATGCGATTCAGATTCAGCGGGATTCGCGGACGAGAAAATGTCAAAATTGGCATAAAAAACCATCCTGCACGATGCGCGATAAATACGAAATGGATATTATACATATATATGCAGTTGATAAATTCAAAGTATTTTTAAACAGAATATATATATTTTTTTGCATGCATTGATGTAATACTTTTGTAATGACTGCTCTCCCACAAAGAGAACACACACAAGCTGCATCCACTGCGGGTTTGAAATCTCGTCATCTTACGTGAGAACGAGATCTTAATCTGTATATTTGTATCCCATGAGTCCCCGGACGTGTCTTTCCCCGTGTTACCTTACACCTGATGGTCTTTCATGTTTTTCTCAGAACTGAAACTGAGTCTTGCACATCTGTTTTTGTAATAATGAGATGTTTATAAACGTTTTCCTTCATTGCGAGATTTCAATCTAATCTGTGTCGGTGAGTTAATGATACATTTGTGAATTAGTATCGATACGATGATAAAAAAAAAACCCACACAAAAGATCTGAGAGAAAACACACACCGATGGCAGGCGACTGTCAGAGAAAGAGAAGATCCGTCTGTATCAGACGATGAACTGACGCGCAAAACACAGTCATTTTATCTATTGTTCATTGTTGTGTGTTGTTTGATTGTCGTTTCCGTTTTAACAGATGTATTATGTTTGAAAGTAAAACATTTATTTTTCTTTTGATTCAGAACACCGAAAATAAAATTTTCTTTAGTCAAGCAAGAGTTGTCTTTCTTTGTACAGTACAGTGATTTTTTTTTTTACTAATCACTTCCGGAAGTCGTCCCGGTAATGCTCACTTATCTCCCTTCTTAAGTAAGGTGGTAAGATTTTCATTCAGACTCCGATAAGACAGCGCGATCTTCACGAAGGCATTAATGTATCTTTTCACATATCTACAAGTTTCTAAAACAACTATCAAACGGCGGGAATTAAGATAAATGCGCCGAGAGTGCGATACTGCGATATTTTCGATAAACATTAGATACGGATCTATGATGGCGGAGATTCTTTGCTCGGCGTGCGGCACTGCGCCCCGCGCATTAATTAGCGGAGTTTTTGTATCACAGCTGTGTCCGTCAATCTAAGTCTAAATCAATCTTTATATATACAATATAAATTCTGCTCAAGTTTCTGAATAAGCGCAGTCTATACTCGAAATGAATTTATATTCCAGTTCATTTTCCATAAGATATTACATAGATTTACCAAAGTACGTGTAGGCACTTGCTGGTTTTTCTAGTGCAGATAGAAAAAAATGCAATTTTTATATTTTTGGTGGCTTCTAGTTTGTCTATAGCTTTGATAATAAAAAGGAGAACATCCTCCTTGATATCTAATGGAAACTGTAATTACACTTTAGTCGCGACATGCCCGTTGTATCGTTAACTTGATTCTTCGGTAGCATTTTGAGAACAGTTAGCTAGCCATAATCTGCAGCTTGAAATCCACTTGCCTGACTAATATACTCACTCTAGTGATAATACAACTGTTTTATCGCATTGTTGACAAGAGGCATTATAACATGCGCTTGAATATAGAGAGGTTTCGGATAAAAATTATCAATTTTGTATCTTATGTGTCTTAGTTTATTTCCCCTTTATCTTTCTCTCGAATTACCTCTGTTCTCTCTAATCTCAAAATTGACGATAAACCCAGCTTATTATACAGAACTTCAGTCTACCTACACCATTTGCACCCAATGTTTACTTCAATGAATTATATTTAATGTGTTTTAATGTAAAATTCGCTTGGTTTTCATTAGGAAATGTCTCTTTCTTTCGGATCAGTACGCATGAGCTGCAAGATGTAAGTATTTCTTTCCTTACCACAATGTGAACAGTATTCAGGCGATGTATTTTAGGGTTTTTCAAACATTCAGACTATTGCATGATACATGTAGCTGTATTTGTTCACCACAGTATTTGCATGTTGGATATTTTTCAAGGTATTGCAAGTTTTTATTCGGCTATAGATTTAATGCAACACAAGATCGCATTTTCTATCAGTCTTTATGTAGGTTTTTTTTTCTATTTTAATTTTTAAAAATAAATTCCCTTTTCATACAAACCTATTAGTATTGTCATTTTTTTTGGTTAAGAGTATTTGAAATTCGTAAATTGCATTCAAAACTTATGAACCACATTGGTAGGGTCCTGTCAAAGTCGGGTGAATCCGGTCTATGCCGAAATGAAGATAAACAAGAAAAGAAAAAAAAACCCCAACATTGTTACTTATAGGCTTCTTATCTAGGTGTCAACCCCGTAAAAACAGCGTGTTCTGCCTCATAAACAAGACTTGCCACTTCGAACACTCCTTCTTTCCATACAGCTTCATTATGAATTGTGTAAGTTTCCTTGCACCATAGGTTTTCGTAGGTAATTTTCAATTTGTCCATGGTCGCTAGATAGATTAGTGGAGTCAGACGCAATAAAATACAGTGCTATTAAATGCAAGCGCGTGCCGAAAATTGCTTTCCAGTCACTTCGTTATGTATGAAAATTCGTATTAGCATATTTATAGCTTTTGATATTAGGGAAAGCTTGGGGTACTGTGCGTGTGTTGTGAGGTAAACATGTAGGTATATTGTGGCCTCTGGTCTTTCTTATTTTGTATACATGCATTGATATCGTAAGATTGAGTTAATTTTCTAACCTTAAAGTTTCTTATCAAATTTGACTACCGTATGTCCATGAGAAATTGTTGATATAAATTTTCCTTTTTTGGAACTTGAAAGAGGGACACAGTTTTTTCCTATTTAAAAAAAAACCTAGTCAAGAACTGCGACAAAAACAAGTTTATTTGGTCTCCTATAACTGTACGGGTAGTACCATCGGGAATTAATTTTCAACCTTCTCTTATTAAATAAAATATGATCCATTATTATTTATCGAGAAATTTGTATTGTTAAGTAATAAAATGGATTAATAAAATTGTGAAATTCAATAAACTTATAAGGTTTAGATTTTAATTTTTTTTGTTAATTTATTCATGCCCAAGGCGAGAAATTAATTGTTATATTTCGTTGATTTCTTGAATAGATATATTGTATTTTTTGATAGATAAAAATTTCACATATTTGTACCTAACAGTCAGTTTATCCTGTAAGATAATATGGAAATAAAATTCAAGATGAATTTCACAATTAATGAAGCAATAATCTTTTATAAAACATGTAATGTATATAAAAAAAAACAACTGGGATTGAGTGACATAATTCATTAGAACACTTGTGGTTTTTCATATTTGCTATCGTTTCAATTATTGACGAGAAGTTATGCAGTGTTCATTGAAATGTAAACACTGATAAACTCTCGAAAGTCAGCTGACAATGGTCAATGTTGCAGATAAAACCAGAATAAGGGTACATGTACTAACACGATAAAACCGATTTATCTTCTACGCGAATATTCGTACCTACAGCTTTCGTAAACATAATTCAAACAAGTTCATTCCTAAAAATACAACTGACATCTGGCAAATATTAAAAACATTGCACGTTGCTCATTTCGGACAAAAATCTTAGTCACTTTCCATACGTAATTCAGTGTACATACGAGAAAAAAAATAAAAAAAAATATATATACTCCTTTATAGAGACATAAAACGTTTTTAAGTCTTTGACTTATATACAATGATTCGACTGGCCGCCATTTTCCCAGTTTACCGTGAACTTAGCCGGAAGTGTCTAAAGTTTACAAATACGCTTGTTTTAAATACTAATGCGTATATTTTCATGAACGAATACCTTCTTTATTATCATTCATTAATAATAAAGTAATATATATCCGAGATAAAAAGAACATAATAACTGAAATTGCAGACCTTGTTGATTTCATGATACATGTATATATTTTGCATTTTTTTTTATTTCGATAAAGATAGGTAAGAAATATACGGTTTTTTATGTTTTGTTTTATTGATATTTTGATGGGAAACGCATATGACTCAAATATACATAATTAATTGTAAAACACAGAAAATCTTGAAAAGCCCATGTGCACATGTTAGTAGATACTTGTTCAAATACATC
The DNA here is from genome assembly GCF_963853765.1 of Magallana gigas. Lineage (NCBI taxonomy): Eukaryota > Metazoa > Mollusca > Bivalvia > Ostreida > Ostreidae > Magallana > Magallana gigas. Next base: position 21,293,565 of record NC_088857.1, on the reverse strand, counting down.
GATTTATTGTATTGTGATATAATCACAAGATACATGTGCAGACTTGTAGAATATGGTATGATAAGTGTATGAGTGAGCGAGTTTTGACAGGTAAATTAAAGTATGTCTTTACAAAATATACCAAATTGTCATATATTGTCAATTGTTATGTACATGTAGTCTATATCCCAAATAGAAGTCACAAAATTATTGTTTTTGAGCATCTTTGATAACACTAAAATCAACTGATTGAAATTATTCTTTTAAATCAAGTACTCACCGAAGCATTTATATGTTTTATAAGTCTGAACAATTTTTTACTTAACATTTTCCTTGGTATAGACACACATCAGTTTTCTTGTTTTCTGGTGTTTTCCTGTGTTGACTTTGAGTACGCGTGCACTGATTCGCTTCCAAGGCAAATATACATATACGGAGTACACTATATGAAGAAATAATTAAATTTAAACAGTATTTTATTGTGAAAAACATAAACTAATTGAACAGCAGGCACTACCCATATAATCTCAGTTAAAATAAGAGTTCAAATATAGAACCATTTTAACAAAGGCTTGGACTTTGGGTTGTTGTGTCAAACGGCAAAGCCGGTTGCCTGTCTATTTCATTGTTGGCCACTCAGTCATAGCTCAACAGAAATCAACAGATTTGTCTGGTTATTTAGTTAAGACCAGGCAATCTGTGTATATTTCACTTGAAACTAGCGTCATTTTTAACTTGTTTTGACGCAAGAAAAAGATAGTTACGTCCTACCGAAAGTCCAAGGTCTTGTTATCATGGTTCTAACTTATATCCAACTTTACTGAAAAGAAAGTTTTCTGTCACTTTCTTTTATTTAACTTTCAGCTATCTATTTTATTTTTTATGTATTCATGCCACGACGTACATGTATATATAAAAAAAAATTGATAAGATTTTATAAAATTTCTAAGATATGCAAAAATAATTTTACAAATAAGATTCGTGTGATTTCGTAAATCTAAAAATGTTTATAGATATTCAATCTGATTTTTTGCGGTTGAAATGTTAGAAACCCCAATCCCCCCACCCACCCCCTCCCCTTCACTTACACACCCCTAAAAGCATATTGAAAATTGTACTGGTCAATTTTAATTACAATTAGACTTGTATATCCGCTCTTCTACAATACGCTGTATAGCAGATATAATTAAACAATCTTAATTAGAAGGTTGCACTGTTATGATTATTTATGTCTGTGCGTATCAATCAATTGAATTTAATATACATATTTTGAAATCACTAAGTGAAAAAATATTTGACTATCTATCTGTAAAAGATAAAATTTTAAAATTCTACATAGGTACATGTATATAAATATTTACATTTGTAGATAAAATTGAAATCAAAATACTTCTATCCTCTTCTCTTTCATAAAATGGAGATTAAAAATATTTAACATGTACAATACGGAAACTTGCTTTATCAAACCAAACTTGTTTTATACCATTGAAAAGAGAAAATGATTTTTTATTAATAAAACGTTATATTAAATAATTTTTAATTTGGATTAAATTGAATTAAGTAAAATATTTAAATGCCGGTAACTATTGGAAAGAGAAAAATTCTATAGTATTACATATTTAGCTAACTTCTGAGGGCAATAACCCTCATAACTTGGCAATTATCTCGATGATTTTTGAGAATCTGTTTCTTACAGGTGCTTTGTGTGGGGTAGCTGATCTCTCCTTTCCATAAGTTTTTTTTCCCTAGCGTGCATGTTATATTCTCAGAACTTTTCTCAGGAACGCTAACTAAACGTGTCATTATTTAATTGGGAACCGTTTTCACAACCCATGTAAAAATTAGTTTTCTTGATCCTTGGAAAGTGAAAACATGTGCCGGTGCGACCAAATACACGAAGTTGGGGAAGATTACCCATTAATTAAAATTTCATCTGTCTAAGTTTATAAACCGTCATATTATAGTTAAACATGCCAGCGACCTGTGTTTCCCTGGGGAAAGGTTTCATGGGCTTCAGGACAAATTAGAGCTCGCGTTAATAAAGTAGCCCTGACGTTTAATTGTCGTTTCAGTTACAGGACGGTCGATGATGCAGATTTCATTTGTAGTTTTATTTTCGTTTATAATGAACTTTCATGGTTTATGGGTGACACTTATATACAGAGTAGTGGCAAGGGTAAAATGAGGGGGCAACGAAAGAACGAGAAATCGGGGGATCAACACACAAAGTTTACAATTTACCACATTCCTCCTAATTTGCCCCCATAACAACTATCCAATTATACTGTGTGTAAAAGACTCGGAGTCCGATTTTATTGCATCGATGCTGTTGAACGTCTTTAATGGAGCATTTCTGTTAGTGCCACATGGAACCACTGATATTTTGACTCAGTAATAAAAGTCACCTTTATTTAACACTCAAAAAAGAAAACTTTGAGCAAAACAAAAATTCAAACGGCTTTGGAAAGAATTTTATATCTATCTAAAGACAAATAAAAATATTGGTAAAATTAGATTAGGAGCCGTTTGTTCTATTCCGTAAAGGTATTTTCCAAAGTTCTTTTTCCCCTTTGTTGTAAATTCTCCGTAACACTGAGACGAGGACCCCCTGGAAAGAAGATGCGTCAATTATGTCTAGAGTTGATTAGCTATTTGGTAGTTTATTTTGGCGTTCACGCCTCAAACGCCCTGCGCTGCATGACGTCGCCAAAACGCTGCACGGATAGCAATTGTTACAAAGAGGATTGACTTGCCGTGTCCAAATATTTTTATAACGATATCAAGGGATATGGAGATCAATGGCGCTCATATATCAATGATGTTGACATTCATCTCTCTCTCTCTCTCTCTCTCTCTCTCTCTCTCTCTCTCTCTCTCTCTCTCTCCTTATTCTGATCGTGTTTCAAGCGGTACGAGGATGCTACCAAAATTCTTATCTATGAAAATTCATAGTCAACCGAGTATTCGCATCTGTTGAAAGATGAAATACCTAAAGAAAGAAGACTAGTGTATACATGTAAACAAAGACTTGAGGTATGGATTTCCTATTGGTGCCTCTTACGTGACGCTTCAATAGAAGTGACGTAACCTTCCAATTAGTTGCGTTATCTTTTCCAGAATTACTGTACACTTATTTCCCGCCGTCTTTTAATAGACGAAAGGCTCTTGCTCGAAATTCCCCATCTCCCTCGATACTCCTGAAATTGACAATGCGCTTCGTTCGGAAATCGTAACGTTGGTCGCTGCTCGAAAACACGTCTTTGAGCTCCTCTGTCCCAGCGGACTCGTTTGGGCGCGCACCTGGTTGACGTCAGCTCGTATGGATACTAGCAGGTGCTTGCTACATTTTATCTTGTCACACTCAATTACGTGCATGTTAAACGTTTCAGTTTCATGTAGAGGGCATGACATGCTTTCCAAGTTGCTGCGTTTTTGAAAGGCTTGAAATTCAGTTATTTCAAGTATTTGGGTCTGAGGTACTCGTTAAACATAAAAATACTACAAAATTTACTGGGATTTTATAGAGCGGGAATTTTGGTGGCATTTAAACAAAAATTAAAAATCTTGGCATTTGAATATATATACCGGTATATATATTTTTTAAACGCAGATGTGGTTGGATAATTTTTTTTCAACTTTAAAAGGAAAATTAACTGCTAGTTTATAAGGAATATAATAATACTCATCTTCTGACCATTAGCATTACTTTTCCATCATCAAACGGACGCTAGTGATCGTGTTGATAAAATTTTAAATTAGAAGAAAAGGAACATTTCCAATTTTAGATTAATCAGTTATCTATGCTAAATAATTGTTCATTACAGCCAGTTTATTGTATTTGCATAATATAAAATATCGTAATAAATTTTCCAAAGCAGTTTTATCATTGAATATTTTGACATTAAGTCGTAGTGTTGCACTTCCCTGCAAATTTAATTTTTTTATATACAAACTCACCAAACTGGACGATGATGCCAAAGAAAAACATATGGAAAATTATATCAATGTTTTGCTTTTTAAAATTCTACATGTGTTACTTAAAATTTATTGAGTGTTTCAGAATTTTAACGTTTCAAAATGATGGTACTTTTTATTTTCATGAACATAATACCTGTAATGATTACGTATTCAAATTCATGTGGACAACCCTAAAGTATATATATGAATTAAAATATTAATGACTAAAATATAAAACTATTATCGATATATCTGATGACTTTTTTCTTACTAATAAAAGTTAAGCCGGCACCAATTCTATCAAGTTTTCATATTGTCAAATTTTGCATTTTATTCAGAATTTACTATATGACAATGTCATTCAACAGATGCACGTTTGTTAACTATAGTACAGGTAGAAAATATCTTAAATTTTACCAAATTTTAAAAAATATTGAAGTCATCAAAAATATGTAATGTCAAGATTGTTTGGTATTTTTCTATTATCTTGTTAATTATTGATCCGTTCTTCATTCTGTTGGCGGGTAATGAAGCGTGTCTTGAGTTGGATGTGACGTTTCGTCCCCTCTAATGAACACCCTAACGTTAATGACGAAATCCTCAGTTAATTCTTATCACAACTTTTCACTTGAAGCATTGCTAATTAAGATAAAAATTATTTTCTCCCCGATAAACAGACCATGGCACTTTCACACTCATACATCTGCTATTGAGCAAATACGCGATTCATGATTTGGAAACAAGATTACATTCTTATCATTTTAGAATAAAAAAGAGAGAGTTCTATTTATGCCTGTAACGTATATCTGACCTCGAACGTGCAAAACTGAAAGGTCACGATCCCGGATTGAAGAATGACAAATAATCTAAGGTTTTGCTGGTGAAAATGGCAGAGTCAATTCGGATCAAGGGAAACAACGAAACACTATTTCACGATTTTTTTTTAAATTGCGTCATATTTTCAAGGCTGTAATTTTGATTTTTTATACACGACAAAATCTTCGACAAAAATTAAGTAAGATTTCTCTTTGTAAGTATTATAAGCCAAGTATTGCTTTTTTGTTTAGCAATGTAGTAGGAGTTAAATTTTTTAGTGTTTTCGGAGAGAATTATATTTGCCTTCTTTTTTGAAGTGATTTCAAATATGATATACATTTTTTTACCTTTTATTTTACACATTGCATAAAAATATATCAATATATGCTTTGTTCGAGCGAAACTTACTCTCTAAAGAATACAGTTTGTACACAAAAATTAAGTCAACGTTTTGTTTGTATTTCCTATTTACTTTAATAATTTTTTTTCTTTGTTTGTTCGCATTCTATTCTCTTGGACGGGACAGGCACCCGCTAAGACATGCATGAAGTGTATCGCGTCTTTAACATTTCACGGCGGCCGGAAATTTACGCAACAATTTTATCTTATCAGCATAGCCGTGAAAACGTCTCTACATAATGTTTTACATTAAGTATTGAAATCATTCATATGCGATCGTAAAACATATACCTGGCTGCGAGGGAATTTCTTAGATAAGGGGTACACAATTACCACAAGTCTCAACCATTGCTGGGAGCTTAAAATGAACTTAGGAGATAAAACTCATTCATACGATATTGGAAGGACCTTTCTGATCTTAATTTTTAATAAATGTCGAGACCTCTCTATTTTTCGATTCGCAGAAATTAAGAGTAGCCAATGGACTTATAGATTTTCCACAGCTTCTCAAGTACTTTGTCGAGTTAGTGCCTATCTTATCCATTACCAGCATGTACGTTGAAACACTTCAGGAACAAAGCTCATTGGCAAATTTTCAAAAAAGCTCCAAATAAATCGACTGGGTTGTAAATGACAATAACACAAAATAGAAACAAGAAAGAAAGAAAACGCACTCGAAAAGCACAATCCATTGGAGTGTTTTGTTTTTGTCCGTATTTACTTATCAATTGAACCAAAATACACATGTATTTGTACCCGAACATACAGAGTCTAGTTTTCCCTCGAGTGTTCGATTGGGCATTCTTGTTGCGACCAGCAGTTATCTCGTTGAAGTGCCGCGGCGATAAAACGTCATCAATCAGTACTCTATAATAACGACATTTGGACAGTCTTCAGAGATAAGGTTTCGCCACTTAGAGCAGATTTTCAGGCAATATATGACGATTCCTTCATCTTCAAAGAATAAACAGCGACTGATGCTTCTCTTTATTCCATGCGGCGTCATGCATTGCAGGAAAAATAGCTTCCTCGATTACAGTTCATAAATTGGTCAAGCAGAAGCAAATACTAAGTAGTAGGGAAAAAACCTAAAGATTACAAAAATGAATAAATGTTTCGATCTGCATTTTTGGATGATATTTCTATTAATATTCTAAAAATTGTGGACAATATTGTTTTACTAACATTAAATAAACGCAGACATTTATTTAATAGAGACGTTTATGATTACACGTGAACAAAATACTTGCAACCTATAAGTTTAACAAAGAGAAGCTGCAAACTTTGAGACGAATTGCGAAATCTTTTAAACCAAAGAATATTCTGTGTGTTGATATCCCTTAGTGTAATATTTCTTTTCTTTTTACATTTTTTTTGTGGTCCACATTATAACAAAATATTTGGAATAACAATATCAACGATATCATTGGAGAAAGAGTATGTTTCAGACAATTCTATAAATCAATGTCATTTTTGCGCATATAATTTTTTCCCTTGATTTCGCCGGCTGCAAACATTTGGTGCCTTCCGAGTTACGGAAATGTACGCATCTCTCATCGGAAACGATAATGTAACTTATCAACGTAGATTATCAAAAGAAAAACTATTTCAGACGGAGGATGTCCTGAAATAAACTTGTTACCTTAAGTATGTAAAGTCTCAGTATTTTGTGCACCGTGCTTCTAATTCCTGGGCATCAATTCGCGGCCTGTCCATTTGTATTATACGCGCAGACTCGCTTCATGGCAGGTCCTGGCGAGTAGCAGAAGATATCTTTTCTCGAGTTTATTAAAATGCATTCTGTCATGCATCAAAAGAGGGACATTTTTATTAATGAGAACCCTCGTTTGTGTCAATCAAGATATTTATGATGTCAAGAAACTTTAGTTAGCACTACATGTATATATATGAATTAATGCACGGATATTTATGTACGCCCGTTAGTTGACGTACAAAAATATATTTATAATGTCAAAATCTGTAAATTTAACAAATTAGTTGTAAAATATACAAAATGTAAACTTGAAGAATTCACATCGATACGATGCAATTTGCAACAACATCAATGAATAAAATTTTAATTTTTTTAGATTTTGAACTTAAACGTAAAAATATCTTTTGAATCCTCTTTAAAATAAATTAAGAAAAATTATAAACCGTATTTTATTTTATAAAGGGCCGATAACTCTTGTTTTAGCAACAATATATATGGAAATAAATTAAGCAAATTATATTGACTCCAATGGATGTAGACAAAACTTCCCGACGTTCATATATATAAAAATTATTCTAAGAGCATTGCATATTTAGCAATACTTGTCCTTTTTAGGTACTCCTGATTTCTTAATTAAAGAAATATTTAAAGTGCAAAATAGGTTGTGATACAAGTAGAAAAAGAAATATGAACAATATTTTAAAAAATGAAATTATTCTTTAAAAAGTAAAATAAGTAGAATTGTTTTTCATTTATAGAGGAATAGATGACTTTGTTTCTGTGGAATGACACTGAATGGAGGCTCGTGCGAACTGCTTAATCTATTCTAATCCATTTTCACTTCCACAAGATTTATAACACGGTGAAAACTGTGGAATACAAATCATGCCAACAACACAGAAAAGTTTTTTCTTCAAATATCTTAACAACCATTATATAATCTGACACAATATTAGCATGGTACATTACCTTGTAATAGGATATACATGCATAAAAATCAAATTAAATTTGAAAGAAAACAATTTTGTAGTTGCAATTATCTTTCTGGAATGTTTGGATTTGACTAAAGTAAAATTATTCCTTACAAATCTTTAAGTTTGCTATATCAAATGAGACATATTTTACATAATACGGCAAACACACGATTTGAAAACAGAGAAGTGAAAGTCGTGGCATTTTGACCAAGACCTTGGTCCAAAGTTTCGGTAGGCTATGGCACGATACTCGGTTAATGGAAAGACGTGCTTAAATGTATACATGTGGGTCTAAATTTGATGCATCTCATCGGCATTAGTAACGACTCAACATGAAAAAAATCTCGACAGGACATTAAACAACATCCAATGAAATCCACAGTACTTTATATTTAATATGGGCCTAATTTCTATTTTGATAAAAACATCGATACATGCTACAGACTCTTGTAGTCTTGTATATGTCTCTATGTATTTAACATACAAGATTGATTAAATTTTAGAGAGAAAATGATATATTTGAACACTGTATTTGTAACAGTTAAAAGAATGAACCATTTGAAGTATAGGATTTGATATTTTTGGAAATGATACCTGCCAGAACTTGTTTCTGATAAGTAAATAGTTTAAATATAAATAATAAGATATCTTCAAATTTGATATCATGATAATTGAAAAACAAACAACCGATTCAATGAAATATATTTCTTCTTATCTCAATGGAGTACTAATGTTACCATTTCCGTTTTAGAAACACCAATGACAAAAATCAAAACGAGGCTGGAATGAGCGCTCAGTAACGCTCTGTACACTTGAATTTGAGTGTATCGCAGTAACAATTGTGTTGTGATAAACAGAAAACCAAGACAACAATGCAATTGATATCAGTAAATAGGAGTACTTTGACACCATTTCCTTGCGTAAATTGTCAATCTGAAGCAGCGCACCCGCGGTGCCTCGATTTCGTCTGGCGCCATATTGGAGTGGGACAGTTCTTGATTGTACTTGACCTTAGTCTTTTACAGGCGGAATCCATGTCGGTGTGTAGTCTGAAGCTGTGAAACAAATTGACATGCATTGATAAATGTCTGCTCCACACTGGATGACATCTTAATTGATACAGAAGAAATAAATTGAAATAACTTTTTTATCCAATAGGAAAACCCAAACTTGGGAGAGACTGTTTCGAATGTTTCGTAGTATCCGACGGGGTTTTCTTGATAACAAGTCGACAAAATATGACTTTAACCTTGATTGCTTCGTTTCTTTATCACATGCAATCAGAGATTGAAATGATTTTGATAACATCCCGGGGCCATTTGCAGTGCATAATAAATAATTTTATAATAAAAAAATTATAGGAAATAGTTTCTTTATCATTCATTCTGAAATTCTCTATTCAGTTTGCCATATTGTTACCCACCCATGAATGTGTATACGACTTAACTTGTAAGAAGTGGAGGGGGACTAGTTGTGAAGCCGAATGAAAGTATATTGTATTAAAAATAGCTATATAAACCACCGTTTCATTTAAATTATGTAGTATTTACAAACGTTTATTTGCGAAGTTTTTATAATGATAGAAAAATTGCAATTTGAATGACCAAAACTATCAACCAATTAAAGTTGTTCTACTGAACCAATCAGTGCATATTCACTCAAAAGAAATCATTTTGTTGCAAAGGTCAGATGGATATAATACAAACAAATAAATTAGATACGTGTTAAAAAAAACCTTTAATTTTTGGCGGTAATCAGTGGATGTCGGCTATCACAACACTAGTTTGCAAAATCTGAAACTTCCTTTTAGGATTTTTACAAATAAAACACACATCTTAACACATATTGTCTCTTAACTATTTGACAAAATTTTAGATGGAACTCTTTTTTATATATATACCGGTAAATGAAAAGTTTGTTATATATTTTATCGAATTAATCTCTTTTTAGGAAAACTCCATCATATACTGTGGTTTTCAAATGCCACCCCCCCCCCCAAAAAAAAAAACAACAACGTGTAAAATCATATTTGAATACTAGCATACACAGTACATGTCTAAGCCTGATCGATAATTGTATTGTATGTAATTGTATGTGAATACATGTTTACACATGTTGTAGTTTTAACCTTATCGTACTTTTTATGATATGCATACTTATAAGATATCTATTTGAGACAAATGAACATGGATTTTGCAAAAAAGTCTGTCTTATATCTCTTTATAGATCTATTTTATGAGAATTCTTTATCAACGTAATAGTGTTTAAGACAAATGGGCTTTTACAAGTCGACAAAAAGCAATTACAGTGTACATGTGAAAGAATAAAGAATTTATTTCAATAATTTGTACATGAGTAATTTTAGTTAAATATTTCCTTAATAAAATGTTTAAAGCTAATTAATTTCAAAGTAAACAAATATTTTTCTAATGATTTTCATCCTAGTAAGCGCAAAAGACTTGCTTTGGGTAAATCAAAACACTCCTTTATTTGAGTTACCTCTTCATTTCAATCAAACAATTTACCTAAACGATGTGGTTATGAGTGCGATACAATTTATCAAAATATATTTTACAGATCCAGCAATAACGTCCGTAAGCACTGTTCGGCTACCAAAGAATGTTCACAAGGGGGGATAATAACTTCCGATGTGAATCAGACGTAGCAAGGGCCATGGAGGAAGCTTTGCAATTATCCCGCAATATTGGCCAGATCTACGATTAAGGTGATGAAAGAGACCCAATGCCACCGGACCCGGTCGCCCAACTATGCGAGTTCGTTGACCAAGTCATGGTTTGTACACAAAATATTTCACTCTGGTCCCCGTTCTAGGCGTCTGAAATATTCGTTTCCTCCCTGTGGTTAGTTGGTGCCCCTGCTTGCTTTAGTTATCTGTGAGTTACATAAGAGGACTCTAACACAGTTTAACCTTTGAAGATAAGGATTGTTTATTCAATGTTTGGTGCGGTTGTTTGTCTCCAGCATTCAGAAGAAGGATCGCCAAAATTGACCAAATAACCAAAAACGGCTTAAGAGGAAACTGAATGGTGGGACAAAAATCAGTCTCTTTGTAAAGGAATTATTCTCCAAAAATATTTTCATACCGCAGATTCAGTGATTACCATCCACTGCAGCACAGCCTCTCTCTCTCTCTCTCTCTCTCTCTCTCTCTCTCTCTCTCTCTCTCTATTATATATGTATTAGGTGTTTGCAAAACCATAACAGGAACCATAATAAAAGCAAAAACCCATCACGGTAACAAACACACGTAAATCGTCATAAGGAGAAATATTAAAGATTTTTAATGGTACAGATTCACCTAGATATTACCTATCAAATTTCATTAGATTGATAAAACTCATTGCATTCCTTTATTGGACTACCGAGTAATCTGTGTTATCACGAGGTCTTTGTTGTCGTGGACAGTTAGCAGGTCATTGAGTGATAATGGAAACCCATCTCAAACTTTGCCTATTTGTTATAAATTAATCACGGCTGGCCTCTCATAATTCAACCGATTTAGGAAATCCGTGTCTTCAAATGTTGAATAACGGTGTATTAGATTTACATTTAGGTTCTTATGGGTTAAAAAGGGTAGGGCATTTTGATGAATGTGGGGGGTTATGTTATGATCAGGGGGTATTCAAATGAATACAGAATTTCAAAGAGCAACTTTTGTCCGAACAATGTAAATTAAATATTCAATAATGCAATTAAAATTGGACCGATAGTACGATTATCTGATACGGAAACCTGCTGCTTGACCAAAAAAAAAATAAATAAATAGATATTTCTTTTCGGTTACAGAATTTATTAATGCAAACGCAACTCTTCCAATATACTGTAATTAAATAGAGAATAAATTCAGAATTCAATACGAAAGAGTTTTATTTATCTAATCAAAGTTTAACTCAAGTATCAATAGAGAGGAATATGTATAAGCTAACATTTGGACACCATTGATAGTAGGTATCTGATTTCCTCGTGTTGAAGAGTTCCTATCTCAGAACAGTTTATCCATATTATCATTATTGACTGCGAAAGACCACAAATGATGATGATATACTGGTCCTATCTGTGAGGAGGAGATAGGGTCGCGGGGGCTCTTGCTTGTGCTTTGTAAAGGAACTTTGTTTTTATCTTATCCATCCGCGCGAGAGGTGTAATTAATTTCAATAATACGACATTGAGACAAGTTATCGCTAAGGATGAAAAAAAGGGTTTTTTTAAAACTTTTCATCGCGATGGTTTGCCGTCGTCAGCTGAATCAGCGGCAATTTGAGTAGAACGTCACAGTTCGAAGAATTTGTTGTAAAATATTTAAATTCAAATGATATACAGATGTGATTTATAAAAAATTAACATAAAACCCAAGAAGTAACATAAACAAAAAACAAAACAAAAAACCAACAACAGTGAAAAATAAACAAAACCTGGATTCAAACTTAAAAAAGGAAATTGAACGATAAAGGTATAATAATTATTCATTTACACCCTTTTTGTACACAATATTTGTGTTAAACAATTAATATTCTATGCTTTGTCAATTTCATCTGTTTTTAAAATTATTATGCATATAATGCATCGATCAGCAAGAAGTTATAAATTACTAATTTTGTAATAATCTTATGAATCTGATATGAAAATGACCTAGGATTATATTGAAATATTTCTGAATTTTGGATGAAATATTTTACCAATCCATTCAATTTTACACAGTTTGATTATTCAAACTAATTCATTAACTAGCAAATTTCATATTTCATATTTCTTGGGATTATATGACAAGCAATAAACTTTGACATGGATTTTCGTGCATTATACAACTAAAGATTTTCTAATATAATCGAATAATATTTTACTTCATAAATACGCCTTATCATGTAGGTTGTAATAATTTGTTATGAAAACAACAGCATATGAAATCCATATTTAAGGACTTTTGATCCTGCAATCAAAGAGGATAGGCTTAAATTATAGGTTGTTGTTTTGATTTTACAAGCGCAAACTCCAAATTTTTTACGCACTTAGTATGACTACCAAATATAAGTTTTATTCATTGATTATAACTGCAAATTAAGCAAATGTATGTAAAAAAAAAAAAGTTCTGTAGAAAGTGGGTTTAAAAAATATTCTGTAAAATAGAATTTCAGAGTTTGAAGAGAAAGAATAAATAAAATCTATATCCTTATATTAAACTTATATATATCACAAGTGTTTTAGGCGTGTTGATATTTAAAGGAGAAGTAAGTTATGTCCAATGTCAATGTACAAGTTATCATAATTGAATTATATCAAATAAAAACAGCGTTTTAAATTTTTTTTCTGAAAAATTTTAAATGGTCTAATGATACTTAAATGAACCTAATACTGTACCCATTTTTTCCACATATTTTCCAAGTTTTTAAACTAAATATGAAGGTTTTTTACTTACATCGTTTTCCTTCGCTAAAACTCTAAATAAAAACAATAAATAAAAAAAGTTAGAAATGGTTGATGGGGAAACCAGATCCAACATGGGTGGACCTCTTTAGACTCTGGTGGCTTCAAAAGACATGATTTATACAAGCTGTATTTTTATTCGATCTCTGTCGTATCATGTACCTAGCATTGATACGATGCAATATAAAGGTTTTTATTACCATGAAGATTCAGAGTCTAATAAAAAAATCATAGTACGTTTTACAGAAAGTGTGCATCAACTGATTGAAGAAATGACGCATCTCTCTCTCTCTCTCTCTCTCTTTTCTCTCTCTCATTAAAATATTTAATGTAGCATTGTGTAACTTGCATTATGCCCTTTTTTAATTTTATATGAAAATAACGGTAGATGGGTTTTAAGCATAAATATGTAGCATATTTTTGTCAGATTTGTGTAATCTTATGAATAACGCAGATGGATAATTCTTGGAGATTAAGTTCAATAAAAAAAAATAAAAGAACAAAGAGGATAATTATATGATAAAAGAACTAGAGAGGGGTAAATGATAAAAAAAAAAAGAATAATCAAAGTGTAAATTTACATTGACTTTACAACACTCAATTATGTATTTCCTGGACAGATTATAGTACAGATAAATGTATATACAATGCTAACATAAAGAAGATATCAGTTGCGAAGATGGAGATAAATATGCAATGTGTTTCCTTGTATATGTCATCCATGACTATGTTTTGACCAGATCGTGAACTTTTGCATCCCATCCCACTTGGTCACTGGGATGCCAACCTCTGAGACCACAGTGGATGTCAACTCTAAACTTGGACCCGAAGTACTTATCTACACAGCTCCGAACGGCCCTCCTGTGGGCCTGCCCTTTGATTCGGAGGGCCGCAATGTTTACCCGGCTTATCTTATCAGGGGGGACAAAATTCACAGTCAGGAAGTTCATTTTAGGCTTTTAAGGTCTTTTCTCTCCCAAAAACCACGCGAGTGATGTATTAATTGCTAGCGATGAAGTCCGTTATCCCTGTGAAAAAATAATTCGCAGATTTATATATAGATATATTGTTATACAATCACAAAAATTACAACCCTTTTCTGTGGTGTCGATCTTAAAGCTGCTTGGTCCGATTTTATATCAAATTTTATGCACGCTTTTAAACGTTTGCCCAAAGAGAAATTATTTTTATTTACTTTGAATATTTCTAACCTTGAAAGGAGACTGATTCTGCAGGTGTAAATAGGAGAAAGTCCATAACTTTCTAAGATAAATGATTTGTATGAAAAAAAATTTGATACTGTAATTACAAAAAAATCGGACCAAGCAGCTTTAAATAAAATTAGATATATTGCATAAAATGTCATTAGATTGTATTTGTTTATTTTTCATCAATGCATTTTTTGTATATCAATCGTATTAAATTCCTAATAATTTCTTTTTACGAACAGAATTAAACACCCCACTCTTTTGAACAATAAGCCAGCATTTGTACTTGTATTCTTGCTGAAGATGTCTACAAATGCATCGGAAACCTAGTTTAAAGAAGAAATTCACTTTGATAACTAAAACAAAAAGCAGATGAAACCCCGGGTCAAGACATGAAGCTGAATGAAAGCATTTGAAATGGGGCGTAACATTAGGAGGATGTCTGTTGTGAAAGAGAGTAAAAAAAAAACTTGAAATGTGTAACAGCGGCCGCGTAACCCGTGTGTGGCTTTACATGGTTCTTGAGACGAAATCCAGAGCCCGAGCAAAATCACCGTGACATGAAGGAAAGCTAATCAGACGCTTGATTAAGCTATAAAAACTCGGTAATCGGTCTTAATTTATGAAACTATAATTTCTGGATATATGATCGTTTTCTTCTCACGCCGCAAACAATGGAGCAGATTCGAGATAAGGCGTGATTTAGGAATTGGCGATTAATAAAAGCAGACCATTAAGGAGGCTGTCCAGACCCGCCATGTCACAGTAATGGCTGCCCCGTGTCACGTCATATTAACCTCCTTAATAACCAATGTTTCAAATGTGTGGGTTTTGTTTGTTTAACTTTTAAATTAAACCGCACTCTGTTAAAATCGAAAATTAAATGACTTCTTAGTTTACGCTACAGCAATCACTTTGTATTAATATGACTGAGGTTGAAAAATACAGTACCCTTACATCAGGTGATATTAATATGTCATTATCTGAGTGACAATGCAGGAACAATGCAAATATTATAAATGATAACGATATCAAAATGATAAATGAAAAGGAAGTATATCATTAGATGTGGCGTCCAAGTTTTTTTTTTTAATATACTTGTCAATTTTTGGGTAATGTTTAGAATATGTTGTAGTAAAATGGAACCACCCGATCTTTAAGGCTTTTTTTTAATCAAAGAATGTTTACTGCAATTAGTAGTTTTTGTCTTTGTTCTAGAATTTTGACGTTACTAGCACAGAATTTTAAAGGACGTTTCGGACTCTTACTATTTTAGCCATTTCTTTGGGGGTTTTTTTAATTAAGTGTTTTGTATCTTTTGAGGTTTAGTGGGGTTTTTTGTGTGTTTTTTTAAAAAAATTTTTTGTTTATTTGTATTTTGTGGTTTGTTTGTGTGTTTGATTTTTGTTGTTGTTTTTATCATGGATGAGTTTACTTAAATACCAGAGGTATTCATCTGTCAAAATGAATTCAGATACACAGTAGTGTTTTGAATATCCTACATATTTTGCATTTGAGTATTTCTGGTAGCTTTATATCTGCATGGCAAAATATCCCAGGTTTGTGAAATAATGTTAACATGTGCATGCACGTGTGCGTTCTGGTATAACTTTATACTCTTTGTCGTATAAATCCCCGTGTGAACAAAATCATTTAGGACTTGGTGGATTTTGTATGTTAACTTTAGATCAACTTAAAACGATTTTCTGCTGTTTCACTCCGCATTATAAATATAAATCTTTTAAATTTACGAAATTATTCTGGAAATAAAATTTTCGGATTAATATCTTTTTTGACAAAATCGTAGTACACAATTACAAATAATGTTTTATTTGCTGTTATCATGAAGCACTATAGAACCTTAAAATATAAAAGAAACCAAACCCCCATTAACGTCGAAGCCTTATGTCATCAAATTCATTCTAACTCGCTGTATTTGCGCATTCTTAAAGAATTTCGTTTGAAATTCAGATATACCTGATTTATCTAGGGACTATTTCGTCGGGCGGACTTATCTAATCTGCTCATTAGGATTTAACTCTGTTTTGCTGGATAATTGGAGCACTATCATTTTACGCCACACTTCGCTAGTTTACGTACAATCTCAGAATGCAAAATCTTGGAAGTCCACAAATTATCACGTTGTCTTCTCGCAAGGTTGACTTTCCATTATAAATCAGAGATTTCCTCATTCATATCCCTCTTGTAGAAAAAATAAAAAAAAAATAACATATCTGCATTTTTGTCATCGTATATAAATTCGTATCATCCCAAAAGCTTCAGTGGCCGTCATCCGCTATGATAAGAAATATTAATATACAGCGTTTTTTAGTTATTATAAAACATCATCAGCAGATGAAACCATGACAGGCCAATATAGAATCTCCCGATTAAGAAAGACAAATTTCAGACTTAATTTGATGATCGATAGCTATCGTGAGGGGCGGACAGACTTGATGGGGACCAAAAAACTATCTTTTTTTGTTAATTAAGTGCAATAAATTCAAAACTATTCAAGGTATACAACATTGTATATTTCATTTTCAAATGCCTCCCTGATAATACGGGGCTATAGGGCCGGTAACAGAATATCTGCAACCCGTCCTGAGATATATAAAGTATAAACTGTCACTCTGTTTACCGTAAATAATGCGTTTTCGCAATATCTTCTCCAAAGATACAGTATCGTGCGATATCGAGAGAGTTTATCCTAACCAGATAAATTCTTTCACTTCTTTTACGAAAACAAGAAACAAGAATTACTGCTCACAGATAACCCCTGGATATCCAGTGATGTCTGAAATTGATAACAGAACATATCGTCGTCATATTTCATAGAATCGAGCATGCTTCTCTCTATAACTAACGCATTGTTGTCAGTGAGCGCCACCTATGTCCAGCAGTTTAGATAAGATGGCGGCTTGCTCCGTGACGATGGACAGATGTATTATTTGAAAATGTAGACATAACACTTTCCACCTGTCCCATTAGTGCCCTAGTTCTGTTTCACATCTGCAGAGGTATTTCAAGACTCTATCGAGCGATCATTTTTATCTGCTTGCTTTCCTTTTTTAAAGTTATCGCCAAATATGTAGCATGAACATTTTAGTCCAAATAAACGACAAGTGTTGTGATGATGATGATGAAGAGGAGGAGGAGGAGGTTAATGATGATGGCCAACAAACAAACTAGTTTTCCAATTTTGCTTCACGTATATCCGTGTTAGAACTAAATGAGTTTTACTCTAATTGTAACATTTCAGGTATCAAACACAGGTTCAGGTCTAGTAATACTTACATCAAGCTATGAGGCCTACGGGCCTAAACGTAACAACATGCATACAATCTTTGCCAATGAACGAACTTTATTTTGTTAAAAACAACAATGTTAAATATGAAAGGTTTTTTAATTGGTTGATTTTTGAAAGTTAGTGGAATTTTTAATTTTTATAATTTTTAATGGAAGTCTTAATTCATTTGAAATGGCATATATTTTCTTTTACTGGGATTTAAAAGTGCGCTTGAAAGAATTTTATCAATACATATCATTCGTTGAACTTTAAAATTTCAAAACCAAGTAAGCCAAAGAAAATGTTTTTCGATTAACAAAATTTTTTAATAAATAATTTATATGAAAAACGTTTATTACATAGGTATATTTGGTTACTTGAAAAAGAAATAATGAAAGTAAAATATAAACTCATTTGATACACATAATTGGTTTGCATTTATTGATGATACTTCAAGGTACATGTATATGTAAAATATATAGTCTTTAAAACAAAATCGTCAAATATCATGTCATGTGTTGCAATTAAGTACATTGCTTTTTTCATGAAATAGCTTTTTTCTAAATCTTTTTGAATTTTTTGGAGCGAGCTCATTAGTATAATACTGTAGAAATAAATTATCAAGATCAGAAAATTTCTTTGTTGGTAATGCATATGACTTGTTGGCAGTTACTAGTAATTCAAAATTAAACGTTAGCATAACCAAATGATGTGTCATGATTTTAAAAATTATAGAATGGGTTAAAAAAAGAAAAGAAATAGGCCAAATCATTTTGACAAAAATTCGTATCAAAAAGCTAACAACTGTTATATTTTGTAGCATTAAGTGAAACTTATAGCACAAATGCATGTTATATGAAATGCGAGATTTTAAGCGGGATTTCTGCGTCTATGTACAGTGGTAATTTTCATTCTTCTCAGAGAGGGAAAAAGTATAAATTTATAGCAAATGATACTTTTCAAAAATTTTTATGAACACGATCTTCGAAATTAAAAACCAACCTTTTAACAATATGATTTATAAACAGATATTCTCTGTAAGCTAAGAAGTATATTGCATGCATAAAACGTTTTCAATAAACAGTAAAAAAAAAGGTTCAGATAAGCTAATGAAAATTCTTTTTAACTCAAATTTAGAACAAAAAACACATCACACTGTTTGAAGTATGTCGTCTTTGAGATAATCTTATTTTGAAAAGGTTTCAATAACTTGATAACGAAAAAACACCACGGGGCAAAATAAGTTCTAAAATGTATTTTCAAATAATGTTTAACTAAAGGCAAAAATTAATGCACTTTCAATGTATTTTGTATTTTCTTTAAAGATCGCTTATGAAAGAGTTCTAAAAAATTGTTTAGTTCTAAAAGCTTCATTATTGATAAAGAAAACAATTCTGTGAAACCAGATTTCCCTGCGTGCGATAATAATTTGAAATAAAAAATAATTTTAAGACGCAAGCATTTTTTTCTTTACATTTTACACTAAGTAAATTTTCCAACCGAATATTAAATCTTCATGAATCTCCGTTTTGTTTGTCACGTACATGTAACAAGTTATGATTAGATTTTGAAAATGCATGGGCATGTATATTTATTTATCGGCCGAGATAATGTTAAAATATCTAAGATAATTCATACTCTGTTAATAACTAATTATAGCTGTGAAGTCAGACACTCTCAAAGGATCAAGTTCACTTTATCGTATCAACTTGTAATTACTGGGCTGTGGTACTTGTTTACCACAATCTTCCACCCACATTCATTATATATTGTATCTTTTCATTTCTTTATATATTCTCCTATACCTATAATTTTTACTGCAAGTTACATGTAGTTTTAGAATGTCATTACATTCATTGAAAAGTCCGACTTTTGTTGTTTGAATTAAAACCAAGTATATCTCATCTGTGTAACGGAAGTAGTACACCAACATCAAATTGTGTTGTGAGAAAATGTGTTTTAGATGATTAAAATGACATAAGGCATAGCATGTGCACAGTATTTTATAATATATATTGTATATATGAAAGTTATACTTTGAAACGTTTTCTAAGAACATTGTTTGGCAGACAAATTAGCAAGGTGTTTGAAAATGTCATTGACAGTCTGTCGGATATTGCAATGTACATGTATAAAGACAGTGAGTATCAAGATGGCTCCATATCTACGAACTAGTATCTTTCCAGAAAACTAGAGAAAGCTGAACCGGGGCAGGTGCCGGGCCAAAACTAACCAACTACCTGATACTGGGCCAATAGCGTGACGTAATCATATCGGAGACTGTTTGGTTTTGCAGAACTTATCTTGTACACGAACAAAGTGAGGCAGATAAAGAAATGAATGAAAAACCTACAGAGCAATAAAAGTCAAACCTATAGACCAAAGAAAAAGTCCAACTTTTGCCGTGTTGACACTATATCTGACATGTGAACCAAGATAATTCGGGCCATGCTTCCACCGGCGACTCCAGAAACGATAAATTGTCGTTCCACCGGCCATTCTTTCCCTATCTTGACCAATTAGAAGTTCTACTGAAAAAAATAAGAGTATCTTTGGGTAGGATAGACGATAGACGAGTGAGCATCGGAGAAGGTAATGATATTGCTATCTTTCTCACTACGTTAATGGCCTTTTGTTTTCTAATCTTATTATATCATCATATATATTGTTACTGTAACTTATATGAAACGGTTTTTTTCTGTTCAGTCCTTCTTAAAAATATTTTAAAACAATATTATTTTAAAAGGAAGAAGGAATGAAGCCAAAAAAGTAAATAACATTAAATTGATATGAAAGTTAAGTCCTGCATATAATGATGTCTATACCTAGATTGAGTTTCTTTTACATGCTACATGAACGTTTCTGAATATGAAATTTGGTTGATAATATTGTTTTCTTTTCTGATAGTTCAAATGTCCATCTTAATTTCCAACTGCATGCTTGCTTTCTTTCATTAGATGAGAGGCATGTAGTTACATGTAAAAAGATGGACAATTGAATTTTTAAAAAATATTTACGTTTATTTATTTTGAATAAACTTTTCATTTATTTTTTTTTTAATAATATTTATCCATATTCTTACTTGATAATTTATCTATACATGTGCATACGGCTTGTTGAAGTCAAGTTTGTACCTTCAATTGATTGAATAATATCACATTTTGTGTGAATTATTGTTTTTTTTAACCGTGCAATATTTCACGCGCTTTTCTTTAATCAAATTTATTTATCAACCCATCTCTCCATCTACAAGCGATTCTTCGTTTGTGGCTTGCTTGGGATCTCTTCGGTTTCTCACGTCCAATGTTTCCCAATTTAAAGCACCTGCTCTTCTAATTAATTTCTCAGCCGAAAAGGCAGGCAACAACACTTGAATATATATACGTTGAATATTTCTCGTGTTCAATCCAACGACTTCGTATCATTTTTTACTTGCTATATTTCCCTATCATTTACACGAAATAAAAAATTTAAGGAAAAAATTGAAAAAAAATTGAAGATTTTTTATTTTTGAAATGCCTTCTCGTA